>NW_004955426.1:23358260-23395011 GCF_000276665.1 Chinchilla lanigera | reverse complement strand
CGGGCGGGGACGCGCGGCGCTGTGGATCGGTGCGGGGCGAGGGCGAGGGCGGGAGTTACGGGAAGGCCGCGGCGAGGGCGGAGGGCCAGGACTTTTGCAATTTCCCGTCTCGCTCCGCACGCCTGGCGCGGCCGGGACCCACAGGAATTCGCCTCCGGTCGGTCCCGGGGGCGGGGTGCGCCGGGCGGGGAGGCCGCCGGATCCTGCGGAGCGGAGCCCCGGGGAGCGGACCGGGCGCGGGGCGCGGGGCAGGAAGTGCAGGAGGACGCCGAGCCCGGCAGACACCGGGCGGGGGACCAGCCCCGAGCCAAACCTGTGGCGCTCAGAGCGAGACAAGCGTGTCTGAACGGCGTTCTAGGACCTCCGCTTCTCTGGGCTCAGGACCGTCCAGAAACGCTCAGTGGGACAGGGGCTTCCCGTGGGACAGTCCCGAAGCCTCAGTTCAGAGCTGGGGTACAGCACGGCTTGTGTTTCCTCTTTAAAGTGCTATCCAGTCTACACTGCCGGGCCTTGGAAAAACTATTGCACATCTGCTTAGAGTTATGTGATAGAACATGGGAGGCCACAGTGACTTCCGGAACTGGTCTAAAACCTAAACCATCCTAGTACTGCCCCTTCCCTGGCAGCCTTGGGCCAGAGAAGAGGGTGGCAGGTGCTGAGGTTCACAGGGTTCTGCTGGCCTCATGGTCGGCTAGACCTGGCTTGGTTCCGATGTGGGGACCACGGAAAGTGTCACAGATGAAAGGCCGCTGAGAAGAAACCAAGAATGATCGAGAAGATTCCACCGCAAACCATGCGTTAGAGTCACTTCTTGAATGGACAGAATGACTCTAAGTAATGTCAGAATTATTAATGCAAAATGTTACCGTACTTTTATGTTTGTGCACATTCTGCCCCTCCCTAATGTTTTCTTAGGGAACTTTTGGAGGCCCTGATACGTTTAGTATCCACTGGTGCCATTATAGACAGCTAAATTAGATAGATATATTGTAAGCACTCAGATAAGGATGGGCCTTCGAGGAAGTCAGTGCAGAGGTTGAGAACACAACACAACTGTGGCTGGAGGCGCATCTGTTGAAGGCCTGGTCTCAAGATATAACGGGAATGACCAGGCCTACGTGCCTCCCCGGGGGATAAGATAAATGTTACCACCTGGTCCAATGAAGTCTAGATAGACACCGGTCACCCAGGTGGGTGACCCTGACCTCCTAATCCATCCCTTCCTAAAAAAGTTCTTTGTTCTTTCCATACATGCTTGCTATATGAACTGCTTCCTCATTGGATCAATGCTATCTAAGCAACTGTACTTGTAACCTTATTGGTTGATCATAATTTTGACCTATATTATACCCACCTCATGATTTTTGTACCTAGCTTGTGATTTTTGGTCTATGAAACTTCCTTTGAGAAGTGGGCTTATTGGCAACCCATGTCAGGTCCTCTCCTGCCTCTCAGGAGCTATCTCCTTCAATAAAATTTTCCTGCTCGTAACTTCCATTGCTCCTTAAAATTTATTCTTTGATTTTGGGCAACACAAACTCAGCATATCTGACATCTACCAGGTTGGGAGTTACATTCATTTCCCCTATGTCAGTGCCACAAAGACCATAATGTGTAGTAAATATTTGATGATAATGAAGAAAAGGCACCTTTTGTCTAGTGAATTAATGCATGATCCTTTGCCACACCTCTTATTACTTAGAGCTTTAAAGAGTCCATTAGTATAGTGGTCTGCATGGTTATGAGACTATGGAGCCAGGTCCTTAGCAGTGGGAAAGGTTTTCTGATTCTATTATTTCCCTGAGGAGGAAGGAAGAAAGGAAGGAAGGGAAGAAGAAAGAAAGAAAGAAAGAAAGAAAGAAAGAAAGAAAGAAAGAAAGAAAGAAAGAAAGAAAGAAAGAAAGAAAGAAAAAGAAAGAATTTATAGAACTGTTGGGAGGGGTGTTTCACAGCAGATGAGACATCAAATAAAAAATGTTCAGTATGAAGAATTTCTGCTGAGCTCCTAGTAGTCAAAAAAGATGGGAGAGTAAAATCTTTGTGCCCACATAAAATTCATCTACTTTTGTACCATGCTAATTTTTAAATGTACCCTTTTATGCTGACTTTAGTTGATGTACCATCTGTAAATGTATGGTCCTGCCTCCAGGATGGGTGTACTGAGTTGAATAGTGTCTTCCCAAATTTCATTTATATCCAAACCTCTGAATAAGGTTGTATGGAAATAGTTTTGTGAATTTAATCAAATTAAATGAAGTCATACTAGATTAATCCAGTGACCACCGTGTCTATAAGAAGAATATCTGGACACATGCTCAGGGAGAACACCATGTGTACTATCTACCTTTCCTTTGCTGGGACAAAATACCTGGCATGCGCAGTTTAAAGGAAGCAGGGCTTTGCTGTGGCTCAGTGTTTCACAGGATTTAGTCTAGTCAGCTAGCTCAGTTTTCTTGGGTCCATGGTGAGGTAGAAGCATCATGGCTGAACCATGGTGGAGGAAAGATATTCACCTCAACGGCATCCTGGAAGCAGAGAAAGAGAGAAAAGAGGGCAGGTCAAGAGCAAGACAGACCCTTTAAAGGCATGCCCTGGTGATCAATTCCTTCAACTAGGACTCACTTTTAATAGCCCAGTCAGCTACTAACTCATCAGTCGATGAAGTTAGCACCCTCATGATCCAGTCCCCTCTCTAGGACCCATCTTGGACGTTACTACTTTGGAAATCAGACCCTCAATACACAAGCCTCTGGGAACAGTTCATTTAAACTACAACACCATGTGATTATGGAGACAAGTTATTCTGTGTCATGCCAAGGAACACAAGGATTGCTCATCCAGAATCTAAGAGAGAGATGTAACAGATTCTCCTAAGAAAGAACCAATCCCCACCACAGCTTGATTTCAGACTTTTGTCCTCAAAAACTGTGAGAGAATGAATTTCTGCTCTTTTAAGCCACCAGATTTGCAATTTCTTGCACAGCCACCCTAGGAAACTGAAAAAGGTTACATTTCAAAGGTTGGTTTTAAAAGTTTGCCGGGGGCTGGGGATTTAGCTCGGTGGCACAGCGCCTGTGTGGCAAGCGCAAGGTCATGAGTTCGATTGCTGGTACTGGAAAAAAAACAAAAACCAAAAAAAAAAAAAAAAAAAAGTTTGCCTGAACATAGCTGAAGTTAAATAGATGAGAAATACCAATGGCTTATTAAGCTAAGTTGGAAAATCCATGATTGCTTAGCACTGATAAAATTGTGTTGCAAAAGTACTTATTTATTCCACACTTTTTAACATTTCTCCTAGATGTTTCTTTTCCTCTTGGTCCCAATAGCAAAATACTCCACTCCTTTCATAGGTCCCTGACTTTCTTCATCCTTATCTTCTTCGGCTTCTTCTTCTTCTGACCACCCCTAAGATGTTGACGAGTCTTGGACCCCGTGGTTGATGTTGTTCTCTTAATTTAGAGTCCCTTGAAAGGTCATGTCCACATGTGTGATTTCAATAATCCCTTGTGCACTCTTGGCCCTTGAATCTTCCTTTCTACTGCAGTAATGTCATCTGCACTCTAGACCAATGAATTTGAACCTGAAATATCAGTGTGGCCAGGCCCAAACTCTTCAGTTTTCCTCACTTGATTCTCCCATACTACATGAATGGTCCACCCTTTAACTTTGTTAAGTTCATAGTCCAGCTTTAATTTCATGTCCTCTAGACAAGGAAACCAGAACCCTGGGAATTATGCAAATCCCAAAGCTGAGAATGATTCCATCTTCTCTTATCTTCCACCTTCCATCCAAAAGTCTTGTATGTGTAACTATTGTCAGTCAGGGAGATTGGAGAAGTATGTATCCTTGCCCTATCCAATTTCTCAGAGGAAAATAGTCCTGGAACTGTCAAAAACATCATCCATATCATCATGATACCAACTATGTAAGTTATGAAATACAGCAATGATTCTAATTGTTCAACTCCTATAAATATCTGTAATTACCTATTGGCAGTATTTGATTCCTAAACTGATAGGATTTGAGAGTTGGGAGTTTTGTAAAGAAAGTGGCTTCATCAGTCAAGCACTAGGTAATAGTTTACCATTACCCTTATCTATAAGAATTCTGCATCTTGTCAGCATATTATCACTTTTGACATCGTAGAAGTTTCACTAAGGCTTTAAATCAGGCTTTTTCAATTGTGATTGTGGTAATCTTGACACTATTTATAATAGAGCTTCATGAAAATTAAAAAATGTAATATTGTAAATGCATCCTTCTATTGTGAAAAACTAAATACAAGGCCTTCCCCAAGTTCTCTAATCTAAAAGGTGCCATAAAACTTAGATAAGAGACATCAATCCCATCTAAATATCCAAAACAGGAAATCAGCAGTGAGGAGGCAAGAGGTGGAGTTTAAAAAGGCCACAGAGCTCTCTCATTTTTTTCCTTTCAACATCTCTTAACTGAATTTAAGTGAGGGATAATATCACTCAATAACTCTAAGAGTTCCTTGCATAGACTAGATATTATTTAAAAATTGAATGAATGATTTTGCATGTTTTGCCCTGTTTTAGAAGTTATAATTGTACTCACACTTTGTTCTAGAAATCATTATAAACCAGCCATTAGGGAAATTGTCTTCCCTTGGGTCTTAGGAGAAGCATTGAATATGTGTTTGCTTAGATAGCGGCTTTTATTTTCTTGGACTATGCTATGGTGCTTAATAAATTGGAAAGTAGTAGTTGATGCTAAAGTATAGGACATTACTTATACAATGAATAAGGAAGTACTTTGGGGAGGATTAGATGGGAACTTTTGATATATATTTGTTTAAAATTGATCCAAAAAACCCTATAATTGTATTCATATTTAAACTGAAATTCTTACAGAGAGCATATAGTTGGTTATGGCAGTGTGCGACCATGGCAGCACAGAGGATGAAAAGATTACTCGATGATAATATTTGGTCCAAACAGAGCTGGAAGAACTGTTCCTGTGAGAGCACTCAGGTTGAGGGAGTCTCAATGGAGCAGCTCTGAAACAAGAACTCTCTGGCTTTTATTACAAGGGAATACAAGAAGAAACAGAGCTTGGGTGAGCAACTGTGTCAAAAAAATCTATTATATAACATTCCGTAGGTTAATTTAAGCACTTTATGAGGGAAGGGGAAGGACAAACTTAGCATCCTTCCCTAATCCAAACACCTTGCTGTTTTCTGCATGTGTTTTTGCAGTGCATTGTGTTCAGGGCCTACGTGATTTTGCCCTGTACATTTTTTGTTCACTCCAACCATTCCTTTAGCCAAGTCCTCCACAGTTGAGAATTTGGATAATCTCCACAGTTTAATTTGATAAAGACTATCTAGTACCCTTACATTTAAGACAATTATTAATATGATTGTGCTTCACCTACCATTTTACTATATATTTTCTTTTTCTGCTATATCTAGTTTTGTTTTTCTATTTATCCTTTGCTTCCTTCTTTGAATATTTGAATATTTTTTATAATTTCATTTTGATTTCCATGTTGGTGTTTTGTTATTCTTCTTTGCATAACAGTTTAGTATTTTCTGTGTGGATTAAAATATACATTCTTAATTTTCACTGTTGATTTGACATAATATTGTAATGTTTCAAATAATAGCTTACATTAATCACTTTCTCATTCTTGGGACAAAGTAACCAACACCTACAATTTAAAAGAAGAGAGGTTTTTTGGGGGGGCTCAGAGTTTCAGAGATTTCAGTCCATGATTGTCTGGCTCCTTGGCAAAAATGGCGCAGTGGAAGGATATAGCAGAGGATGCTCATCCCTGGTAGCCAGGAAGCAGACAGAGGGGGAAGGAGTTGTGTATGAGAATACACCTTTCCAGGTCACGCCCCATAACCCACCTCTTACAACTAGGCTCTGCTCCCTAACAGCACATTCAGCTACAAACTCATCAGTGAAATAATTTCACACAATTCAGTGACCTTCTAAAGCTCCATCTCTAAACACATGAGACTTTTGGTAGACATTTTAGGTCTAAACCATAACATCAGTCCATTTAACCACACACCTTATCCTTTATACTATGGCTGTAAAATGTATTGCATTTATAGACATCCTAAAACCCACAAAATGATATGTATTTTAATGAAATTAAGGGGAAAACAAATCTTTTCTATCCACTCATATATTTTATCTTTCCCAGTGTTCTTAAATCCTTCCCAAATATCCATTTCTCTGAGTGTAAGGAATTTATTTTAGCATTTGTTTATTGGAGGTCCATTGGAGACACACACTCTTAATTACCTTTTGTCTGACAGTGTTTTCATTTCACTTCATCTTTGGCTATTTTTCCAGATATAGAATTCTGAGTTCATAGCTTTTTCTTTTTATTATTTAAAGGTATTATTTCCATTTCTTTCTTGGGACAAAGTAACCAACACCTACAATTGCTTTTGATAAGTCACCTGTGATTTAAATCTTCTTTTCTCTGTATATAAAATGTATCATTTTTTTCTCTGATTACTTTCAATATTTTCTCTTTATCTTTGGTAGAAATAGTTTGTCAGTGATATACTTAGATGTTTTAAAATTATTGCTATTTTAATCCTGCCTGGCCTTTTTTCAGCTTCTTAAATTTATAAATATATTTTTTTACAAAATTTGAGAAATTTCCAAACAGTTTGTCTTCAACAGTATTTCTTCCCCATTGTCTTTCTCATCTCTTTTTGAGGCTACAAATATGAGACTCCAAATATACTAGATCCTTAGTATAATCCTAAATCTCCATTAAACTCTATTATGCTCTTTATGCTTTATAGATTGGACAATTTCTATTAAAATATCTTTGTGTTTACTTCTGATTTCTCCTTATTCATTTTTATTCCGCTAATAAAAATGTCTGGTAAATTTTGTGTCATAGATAGTATGTATTTTGGTTCTAGAATTTCAGTTCTTTAAAAATATATTTACTATTTTTCTACTGATAGTCCCTATTCTTTTAATCATTATAGGCACACTTTCCTTTAATTCAGTTAACATCATTATTCTGATTGCTTCTAGAAGTTTTTGTTATTCCAATCTTTAGATCGTCTCATGATCAGACTCATTGACTATTTCTCTTATGATAATGGGTCACCTTTATCTGGTTTATTTCTTTATCTACTTTTGAAATGTCAAGTACTTTGGGACAAACAACTGGGACACTCTATTATATAATAAAGACTGTGGATTCTGTTCTATTCCTCAGACTGTCATCAATTGACTGGGAGTTCTTTTGCCTAACATAGATAGAAATCGAGAATAGTAGACAAAGTATAGTTCCCTAGATTTAGTGGCTCCAGGCTTTGAGTGCCAGTGGCTCTCAGCCCTGGGTGTTATGCTTAGATTTTACTGTCATAGCCTTTAGTGCTATACCTCTAAGCTCTCATTATTAGCAGTTCCTGGCAGCTCCTACCTGCCCTGTCACCTCCTCAGCAGTTGAAACTCATAGCTCCTGAACAACTGTCTAGAACTCTTCTCCCATCTCCTGGCGCCAGCTCTCTAGTGCTCTTCCACAGGTCTTCACTCTTTGTTCCTCTCCTCCCCTCTAAAGCTCTTTAGCAGTTCTCTGGCTGCCATTAGTGTTCCCAGACCTCAGGGTTCTCAGTTCATTCTTAGTGCAACTCATTCAGTTCACTCCGCTGAAGATACAAATCATAAGTAAGCAAAAGACCACACAAGGGAAGCTTTTGCTGTGGTCTTGTTACCACACAGCAGGTTTCACAGGAGAGATCCTCCTTCAACTAACTGACTGAGTGTGAAGGGTGCTGTCTATATAGAGCTACTGCATGCACAGTCTCCTGCATCTTGTGGACCTATTTTGGGACTTCTGAAGAAGTGGTGGAGAGGGTAGTGTTATCTGGGAGGTTGTGGGGCAGAGTTATGCAGGGTGGCTACAGGGCTGGGTCATCTAAGACAGGTCTGTGTTTGAAGCCTGCTGTGGCCAAAGCACATATCTCTATGAGCAGCTGTGGGGCATCTAGGACAGCCTTAGCTGTCTTAGGGATAGCTTGGCTGAACGGCAAGAGCAGCAGCTGTGACTGACAGCTTCCACCATTTCTAAAGAAAGAGCAGAGTTCAGGTTGAGAATGTTGCTAGTTTCAACAAGTGTTCAGGAGTGGTGGCAGTGCTGATCACGGCCCACTAAGGCTGGAGGTGCTAATATCTATCAGTGAGATCACAGCGCCTCAATCAAAGGGAAAAAGGAAGGCTGGGCATCAGTTTTCTATCTAGCAATGTCATTGGATTTTCTCTTTAAATGGGCAGTTATTGGGGTTAGACTCAAACTGATAACTTGATATTGCTTATACTCAGTAGCACCTCAAATCTGAGTTTAGTTTTTTGCCCCCAGCTGAGTTAGTGGAGTTGGCACAAGGATAGTTTGGACATTCTCCATGAACTGGTGCAGAGTTTAAACAAAAATCCAGGCCTCTTCCTCTCTAGCTCCCTCCTTTCTCTGATTTCCCATTCACATTACAAAGTCTGTGTTTCCTCCAGATTCACTTCTGGTTCTTCAAGCCAACAATATTGTTTATTTTCTAACAGAGTTTAAAATATATTTGGGCTAATCTCAGGAAAAGAGATTTAAGAGTGAGAGACTCACTCCATCCTTGCCTTTCCCTTCAGCCAAGTGCTGACTCCCCTCCACAGTCCGAGGGCTGTTGCTCACTTTCTACTATCTTTAAGCGTTTTTGTCTTTTTCAAATACTTCCCCTAGCATCTCATATTATATACAGGAGGGTTCCCTTAGTGGCACTACCCAGCTGTGACAGAAGGTGTCAGTCCCTACATTTGCAATTAGCTTTGTACTAGGTTATCACAGGAAATGAATAAAAGGTATGAACTCTTTGTTAACTTAGATTCCTCTCCAATAAAACATTTTTTGGAGACAGTTTAGTCAGCTGTGATAATAAAATCCTGAGACAACTTATGAAGAGAAAAGATTTATTTTTTAGTACACAGTTTTGGAAGTTCTAGCCCATAATTGGGCCCTGTTGACTTTGGGCCTGTGGCAATACCTCATAATGGCGGGGAAGCAAAAGAAAAAGAGAAAAAGGGGCCGGGTTCCCACTGTTGTCTTCAAAGTCACACTCCCAGGGACTCAAATAACTTCCACCAGGCCCCATCCCCCAATAGTGCCACCCTGGGGAAGAAACTTTTAATATATGGGCCTTTGCGGGTATTTAAGATGCAAACTACTGCAGGCTGCAACCAACTTTTTTTTTAAAAATAAGATTGGGATGTCTTAACCTTATACCTGAACTTGGAATTTAAGAAAAACAAAGCAGAACACTTGCTCAAGTCAGGTAAGGTTACTTGAGTAGGGCTAAATATCAATCCTGTCAGTATAAAGATTTATAAATACTAGCAACAGTATACTACAGTGCAAGAAATTTTAAACCAAAAGGGGGAGTGATTAAACTTGTTCTTGAAATTTCTCTGAACTTTGTTTCAGAGTTAAACACAATATTTATTTGAGGGAGGTATAGCAAGCAATACTTTTATCTTGATGTTTAAATTAATTTGTAGGGGTTGGGGATTTAGCTCAGCAGCACAGCACCTGCCTGGCAAGCGCAAGGTCATGAGTTCGATTCCTGGTACTGGAAAACAACAACAACAACAAAAAATTAATTTGTGTTCTAATTAATTAGTTACTTCCATTTAGACTGAAAACTACCTACACTCACTCATCTTTATATTCAATCTTACCAGATTCTTAAATATAGCCTCTTTTATCTATTTCTAACACAAAAACAATTATTTTGTTCATTATAAAATATTATTATATGATATGTAGTCACTTTGGAATAATCACAGATAATTCTCATATTTCCAAGGGAAATATATTGGGTATAGGCCAGGGAGAAATAGTTTTTCAAATTCAATGTGAAATGACCAAGCTAAGAGAGAATAAGATGGCACACCCCCAAAAAAGAGGAATGTTATTAGTTCAATTTCCTTAGCTCTTATAGCAAAAATGATCACAAAAATTTGTCTTCCTAGAAATTATTGCAACATGATAAAAATATGTATCTTTGGAAAAGAAGTTGTAAAAATTTTCTTTTGAAGATCTCCTTTGTTCTTAAGAAGAAAACTAAGGTAAAGAATATTCTGTTTTATTGGAAGTTTAGCCTTACAAATATTCATTTCATAAAACTATTTTATGGGAACATACCACATACAGATACTCATTAGAGGAGTATTATTTGTAACAGCAAAACAAACAAATACATAAAGCCCTGAACAACCTAAAGGTCTACCAATTAAAGACTGAAATCTGTGATTCATCCTTTCAAAAGATTATATGTATGGTGGATTGACAACTTCTGGTCAACTTATAACACTCAGCTGAACTGAATCAGGGTGGTGCTGGGTGTGGGAGGCCCACCTGAGGGTTGTTGCCTGCAGCATAAGTAGCAGAACTGCAAAAGAAGAAGAGAGGCTGTTGGGAGCTGAGGAGATGTTGGGTGCTGGTAGATGCTGTAAAGAACTGTTGGTTCTCTTTTTTTTTTTTTTTTGGTTTTGGTTTTTCTGCGGTACCGGGAACCGAACTCACAACCTTGTGCTTGCCAGGCAGGTGCTTTGCCGCTGAGCTAAATCCCCAGGCCCCTGTTGGTTCTCTTGAAGGAGCTTGTCATGCTGGCTTTCCTGATGAACTCAGCTGTTCTCATCATCCAAGGAGCTCTGGACCTTGTTATCACTGAGAATGGCTTCAGTTCACTTTGGGGGCGCTCTGGTCTTCACTTTGAGCATTGCTTCTTGACTCCAGAGGGGAGATGGTGCACTGCTCAATCTTCTGAGGAAGCTTGTGTTGATTTTCCTGATGCAAACTCAGCTGTCCTGATCATCAGAGGAGCTTGGGACCTCACTATTGCTGAGGATAGCTGTGGTACTTTTGCAGGGAGCTCTGGTTCTTATTTTGAGCATTGCTTACTGACTCCAGTGTAGATCCCTCAGCCTGCTGGCACAGACTTTCTAGATTCCACCATTGACCTCTGGGCCTTCCCAGTGCAGATCATGAAATAGGCCTGCATGAGACATTGCCATGGGCTCTAGGCCTCCAGTTGGACTCTTGGGAGGCATGGTATGGACTCTAGGTCTTCAGCTGAAATCACGCAGGACATTATTATGAGATCTAGGCCCTCAGCTGGATTCTTTGGTCTTTAGTGCATGGACAGATTTCCTGCACTCTCTTGCATGTGATTCTTTGGGTCACTATTATAAATAATCTTATAAAATATATGTCCTGTATTATATTGTTCCCCTTGCAAAAACCCCAAACCACAACAATGTGTTGTGCTATTGTGGAAATATGTATACAATGTAGTCAAAACAAAACCAGAAGTGAGAAACACGTACATAATATGTGTATGTTCTGGGTAGGATGACAAGAAATTGGTAACTGGGGTTATTCTTACAGGCAGGGTCTAAGAGAAAGGCATGAGGGATACATTTCATTTAAGACCTCTGCACATTTGATTTTTGTCACGGATATTTTTACTTTTTAAAAATAATAATTGTGTAAATTAAAGAATGTCCTGCTAGAGAAGGCACCTAATATCTTATGTTTTGAGTTTTATGTTCAGTTTATCATCAATAAGTGTTTATGAGACATTTATATATAAGGTATCAAGCTAGGTCCTTCAGGGAACAATTTGAGCTGTGGTTCCCATCCTCAAGGAGTTAACAGTCCAAATGAAGATTGTGACAATAAAAGGCGTAGACTTTCTGGCAGGCTTCTGGGTATAGGGTGTGGCATTAAAAGCTCTGAGAAAGAAAAATTAAGCACCTAGGAAAGGTGACAGGGGGCAGCTACAGAATTATAAATTCAACAAAAGGATGTATTCCAAAAAGCTTCTTGCCCCTATTGAGGGAGGCGCTGACTTTTTCTCAAGGGAGCAGCACTTTGGTTTGGTGGAGAACTTTGTTGGTAAAAGACATTCCTTTGCCTACCCTTTGGTCATTACTGTACAGCTCTGCGTGTCTCCAGGGAAATTGTTGAATGGGCTCGTGGAGATGTAATTTAGTTCCATCTGAAGGAAGATGTAACCCTTCCCAGTCCAAGAGTGGTAGAAAGTAAATTTTTGTTTTTTTTTTATTTGAGACAGTCTCACTATGAAGCCCAGGCTGGCCTTGAACTTGTAACAATCCTCCTGCCTCAGCCTCCCAGGTGCTGGGATTATAGGTATGCACCAACACATCCAGTTAAATTGGCTTTTGGAAGCAAAGAAGACCTAGATATTTTTGACCAACTAATAGGCAAAAAGGCAGGCATTCTGAGATAGGAGAAATATCTGAACAACAGGAGACACAAAGCTTATTGGAAAGGCAGCTCCCGGCTTGACAAAGAAAGGGGTCTATTGGAAAGAAATAGAACATTCTTCTTAAAGAAGGTTTGGAGCCAGATACAACAACAGATATCGAATAGCATTTGATAATTTTGCACAAATGTCTATAGGTAATGGGTAGATTTTTGGTAGTTCATATAAAGCATAGTACTGTTTTTAAGGGAAAAAAGGATAGTAAAGCATAAAATATCTCTTTAAGGAGACAGAACAAAGGAATTCAAGTTTCCTCTAGAGAAGTCCTCAGATGGTAGATTTGGCAATTTTAATTCAACCTTTTTGTATTCCTTGAACTTCTATTCATTTAAACATTACTTAATTAAAAATTACAATTAAAAATAACTTTGATGATTTCAGCCGGGTAGGGTGGCACATGCCTCTAATCCCAGCCCTCAGGAGGCTGAGGAAGGAGGATCACTGCAAATTCAAGGCCAGCCTTGGCTACACAGTGAGTTCAAGGCCAGCCTGAATTGCATGGTGAGACTCTGTCTCAAAAGAACAAAAAACAACAACAAAATAAACAAACACAAAAACCAAACAGAAAAACTTTTATGATTACCAGAGAGGTGCCTGCCTGATTTAAAGTGTATGTACGTGTGTATGGGCCAGGCTTGTGAATGAGTGAGCTTTCTGTAACATAGGCAGACCTTAGACAGCGTGTAGTTGACTTTGATACAGGCTGTGCAGTGACTGTCTGAGAATGCCGGCTGCTAGGGCCTGGCCACAGCTTCAGAAGTTAAATTCACAGAGCTGGAAGAAAGAGAAACTTTCCCTGTAAGGCAATGGTTTGGGCCACTGTCCTTCCCATGTGGAGGGGTCCTTTGTTGCCAGTCAGCCTACTACCAGAAACTTCAGGGGCGATCAGCAGAAAATTTTCTTCTTTTGCCTACACTGTTTTAACACTGTCTTCACTGATTTGTTTCTTTGTATTAAAGAATAGATTTCTGTAGAAAACTACCTAAAGAAGAAAATAGTACCTGTTTATTTAAGATAGAAAAAGATTAACCCAAATATTTCCTATTTATTATAGCAACATAACTGGAAATAATCAAAATATGGCTCTTCATTTACAATCACAGAAAATTGTAAAAACCTTGCAGCTGAGGTTAGATGTACTTAAAGCTATACCCGACTAGGTCAGGAACCCCTAAAGGTTTATTTTTCACACAGGTCATAACCTGATGCCAATCATAGAATCTTTCCTCTGCCAAGTAGTGACTCAGGGATCTAGGCTACTTCCATGTTGTAGCTTTGCCATCTGGAACATGTGACCTCCAAACTTGCTGGAGCAGAATAGAGGACTAAAGGATGGCATGAGTTGTTTCTAAGATCCGGACAAGCCACTCTTACTCATATTCCAATTGCTGGAGCCTGATCACGTGATCACAGCTGAGCTGCAAGGTGAACATTCTATTCTACCTGCCTAAGAAGAGAAGACACTAGACAGAATGAATTAGCACATCATCTGAGCATGGAGGGACTATGCTAGTAAATTATGATATATCATTATATTGGAATATCAGCCATCAAAATTAGCTTTTTAAAGAGTATCAGCAACAGGAAAATGCCAGTGATAGATGAAAGAGTAGTGTACAGATTCATGATTCTAAGTTTGGAAAAAAATTGCACAATTATGTGTGCCTATAAACATAGGTTAGAAAGAAATATGAAATGTGCTATTTACAGTTACCTTTAAATTGTAGGCTTATAAGTCATTTTTATTTTTCTACTTTCTAAATAATTGCTGAACTTTCATAAGTGATCATATATTTCTTTGAAAAGAATGATGTTGTTCTGAAAACCAACAAATGTTTAAGTGAGAAGTTATGCTGGTAATCTTTTGGGATCAGTAGAGGGCAGCTCTTGGCTTTTGTGCTGAGTTTTCTGCACAGCACAACTGTTAGCCAGGTTCCTTGTTTTACACATTAGCTGTGGTTAGGATCACATATTAGATTTATTTCTTAGGAAGGAGAAACCAAGACTTAAATATCCCTTTGTCAGTAGCAAGACTTATTGAATAGTATTTATTTTGCTGAACAAAGCAAATAAATAAATCTGCTGTTTCAGCAGATTTTAATTGAAAGCAGACAGAACTAACATATTTACAGGTTCTGTCCTGGACCTGTGAAAGTGCTGCACAGGCCCACAAAAAATGGGCATTGTCTTCTCAAGAAGATGATTACGTTTTGTCTGAAAGGGAATTGAGGGCCTGACCAAGGTGGTTGGACATTCTGGTAAGAAAAAGCTACACAAACACTGCCTTTCTTTTGTGGAGAGAGCGATCATGATTAAAAAATGTTGTTTTAAATGCCCAAATGGGCAAAGAATATTGACATAATGTGAACAGGACACAGCTAGCTAGCTAATTAAAAACAAGGAAATTTCTCAATATGTATTTCTAAGGCATTGTATTGGGAACTTGTACAAAATTGACTGTCTCAATGTTGATGAGGATATGCGTTAACAGCTAATTTTCAAATGCTTTTGGTAAGAATATGAATTAATTAACATTTATACAAGCAAAATTTTAAGATTGTATCTACTTTAATGGAGAAGTTGTGCGTCTCAGAAGCTCCTTTGCCCCATGACAGGTCACTCAGCAGAGATGATAGGGGCAGGGAAGGGAGGCCTCTGCTGTCTTGAAGTGCACTTAACCTAGCAGTAACCTAATACAGAAGACAGGACCATACTGCTTGGGAACAGACAAAAACAGCTCTGTAGAGTGTTGGAAAGACAGGGGCAGGGTTGGACATAGACCCTAGAGAGCCCTCTAGTGACTGTTTTTTAGAAAACAGGCCATTTAAGATTCTGCCTGGAACAGGACAGGATGTTGGCATGCCCCATCCCCCCAGAAAGGGGCCGAGTGGCTGAGCACAGCTTTTGCTAAACTTTGACCATGCTGATCATTCCCTAGGTGACACAACCCAAAATTCCTTCCCACCAATTGTTAAAGAAAAAATGTGGTAAAAAAGACTTTATTCAGGACCATGGAGTTAGATAAGTGGATTAGGGCAATGAGATTTAGTTAGGGAGAGAGATTGGGTTCAACTCCAAATGCAGCATGGTCAAGTAAAAATTTATAACTAAGATGTAGAGTGGGGAGCTAGAAGAGGGAAAATTACCAAGAGAAAACGTGAGAGATTACGGGGATTGTACATAAACTGACCTAAATGAAATCTTGCTGAATATAGGTCTGGGTGATCAGACATCACCTGGGTGAGGGTAGAAGGTAAGAAACATATCAGAGATCAAGGGTGGAGGGGTTTTGCTAAACTAACTACCAAATTTCCATGCGCATCCTACCAGGTGTTACTCGTTCTTGTCCCCAGATCCCCAATTGTCATGAGATATAGATGAGAAACATCTTTAGATGCTGTTTCAGTCCAATTATACTGGTAAGAAGCAGAGAACGAGTTGTAGAAGCCATAGAAAGATGCATTGGGCATTGTGAAGCCAGCCCTGGGTGTTGTGTGGCAGCTGAACCACACAGCTGTTTTTTGTTGTTTTTTTGTTTGTTTGTTTTTTGTTTTTTGGTTTTTTCTCCGGTACCGGGAACTGAACTCATGACCTTGCGCTTGCCAGGCAGGCGCTTTTGCCACTGAGCTAAATCCCCAGCCCCCACACAGCTGTTTTTATCACAGAGCAATATGCCTGGTGACTGTAGTGTTGTTTCAGATACAGTCTGTTGAGGAGTAAAAACTTTTCTTCTAATTTCTCAGGTTCAGTATGTTGGGGCCTGTCAATTTAACAAAAGTCAGATCAATTGGAGAAAAGGCATGTGATTTTTTATTTAACATATACATGCATGCAAGTTCACAGAAAAGGATCAAGTGTTTAGACTCAGAGATTTACATGTGATTTCAACAAAGTGAAGTTTGCCTTTGAGAGCTGATAAGTCATGGGGGAGTGGCTTGGACATACTCGGGGAAACTAATGGAAGATAAGGGTTTGTTTGTGTAGATTCACCAACTCTCCGTGTCTGGTGATAACAGTGGCTCTCCTCTTCCTAGTATAAGAGAGGAGACACCTTCACAAAAAGAAATTTATGCCTTGCTTTAAAGCAGGTAAGTGAGAATAGAGAACTCTTCCTGTGGCCTTCAGCTCAAAATAACCCTTGCCCCTAGCATGTGCAAGGTTTTATCACCAGCACCACAGGGGCAAAAACAATCCTTATGTCATAGTGGCATATTTTGAGATGATCTATTCTGATCTCCTTCAAGTCTAAAGCAAACCACTGTGGTTTACCCAAAACAACTAAATTTATCTCTCTCTGATTTTAGTCATTCAGAGGTGAGTAATCTGTATAGATAGGGACGCTCCAACATTCTTGTCGTGTGGCCTCCAAGACTGCTGCAGCCAGCCAGCACCTTCTCCTCCCAGAAGAGATGTGGGGAGGACCAAGTGTCTTTTGGGTTCAGATCTAATCCCATGGCCATATCTAGCTGTATAAGAAGCTGCTATGGTTTGGATGAGGTTTGAGTTTGTCCCCCAAAAACTTGCTCCCCACTGTGGCTGTATTGAAAGGGACAGGAGCCTTTAAGAAGTGTGGTTTATGTGAGGCAATTAGGCCATCAGGTACCATTATGGAAGGGTTTAATGTAGTTCTTGCAGACCCTGGTTAGTTTTCATGAGATTGGTTTGTTATAGAAAGAGCAAGCTTCTTTCTCACAGTCTTTCTTAGCAATATATGTATGAAATTTCTTTCTCCTAATTTTCTTCAGCCCTATCTTCTCATTTTCCTCCATAAGTCCATCCTCTTTTACTTAGGCAATACCATGTTAGGAAGAGTGGATTGGCCCATTCAAGTTGATCACAATTTATGTTTCCGAGGCTGAAAAGCTAGAAAGATACATATCTCAAACTTCCTTGCATCTAGGGTTCAGACATGTTTTTAGATTCTGCCAATCAGATGGACTCATACTGAAACCAGAGGATAGACTTAGGGAAGGCAAGGAAGCCATTTTGGAAAATAATTTGAATCTCTTTTGCTTTCTATTTTGCCACATGACTACTCTTCCTTTTCACATGTGCTCCCACCATGATGTCCTCTGCCATGTTGGGATGTAGTTAAAAAGCCCTTACCGGAAGCTGGACAAAAGGGGCCACCCAATCTTGGACTTTTAGCCTTGAAAACCGTGAGCTAAGTAAACCTCTCTTCTTCATAGATTACCCTGCCTCAGGTTTTTTGTTATAACAATAGAAAATGGACAAGGACAGAAGCTGAGATATTAGTCTGTAGGTGGGATCAGGTAAAATTTGGAGGTTTTCTTATTCAAAAGTAAAAGGAAAGATGGATATTGGGAGAAAAGAAGCACTATATACCAAAGTTATGAAACCAAGAATAGTTTGAACTCTGAAAATTGTGAGGCTGAATAACTGTGAATACATTGTGTTAATTAACATGAATTATAAAACAAAGGAAGTAGGCAAGAGAGGTAGACCCAACCAGGAGTAATGACATACAGGTTGTATGGGTCAAGGAGAAAAGTGGAGCACAGAAACTGTTCCAGGCACCTTTTGCATGCTGTAGGCTATGATCATGCAACAGCAAGAAAACACAAGAAGAATCTGAGAGTCATTTCTTTTGACTCACAGGAGGATTTTAGAGTCCCAAGAAGAAGACCTCTTGGTTTGAGGCATGAGGAAAGGATAGTGAAAAGAAATGCTGAAGAGGATAGAGATTGGACTTGTTTCTAGTGAGTTCCTGGCAAACAAAGTTTAACAATCCCTTACCAAGGAGTGATTCACCATTGCACAAGGGCTGCGGATGGTAACCACATCCTTCCTGTCGTTTCTCAACCAAAATTCGGGAGAGAGTATTCTAGGACTCATTGGCTCCACTCATCACTTCTCCGTTGCAGCGAAGCAGCTCTGGTTTTGGTTTCCAGGAACATCATTAGTGCTCAATTCAGCAGATACTTTGCATTCTTATCTGGTATCCTCGGCATCATTTCACTCAATTAACCATTGGCTTCACTGTCATATTCTTTCTTGCCATTATGTGTATGAAGTCATTTTCTCCTAATTTTCTTTACCCCTGTCTTGGTTACTTTTCTCTTGTTGCTGAGACAAAATACCCAACACCCAAAATTAAGGAAGAAAGGTTTATTTACCTCACAGTTTGTGGAGGTTTCAGTTCATACTTGGCTGGCTCCAAGGCATCGTGGCACATGGCAGAGGACAACTGTTTGTTGCAGTGGAAAACAGTAAAAGCAACAAGAGCAAAAGGGAGGAGAAGGCGGGGAGAGCAAGCTTCTTTCCCTCCCTTATGTTGTATGCAAACTACCTGCTCCAGGGTGGGTGTAACACTCTCACCCATAATCTCAGCACTGGATCATGGATCAATCATAAACTCTAGAAGCCTGCCCCAAAACTGCATGAGGCTTTGGAAGGACATCCTGATACAAACCATAACAACCCTTATGTTCTCATTTTCTTCCCTAAGTCCCTCCTCTTTTACTTAGGCAGTACTATGTTAGAAAGAATGTATTGGTACTTTCAAGTTGATCACAACCACCTCTTAGGTTTTAGAGACTGAAAAGCTAGAAAGTTACATAACTCAAACTTCCTTGCATGTAGGATTTCAGACGTGTTCTAGATTTTGCCAATCAAATGGGCTCACTTGAATCCTGGGAGGAGTCTTGGGGGAGGCAAGGAAGACACTTTGGAGAAGAATCTGACCAAGGTATTCATTAGATGCTTAAGAAAGACCATATCTTAACCCATTGTGGTTGCACTAATGAAAATACTGTAAGCTGGGAACATTAAGCAGCAAACAGTTATTTCTCTGGAGGCTGGGGATTCAACATCAAGGTACTGGCGGATTTGGTGCCTGGTGAGGAACCACTTCTGGGTTCATAGGCTGCTTGGAGGAAGGAAGGAAGGAGATCTCTCTCTAATACACACAACAATTCTATCTGAGAGGACTCTACTATTACAACCTAAGCACCTCTAAAAGCCCCATTTGCTAATACCATCACCTGCGGAGTTATGATTTCAAGATATGAATTTTGAGGGAGCACAAACATCAAATATTAAATCCATCATAACTCATAACCATAAATAGTTTGAGTCACTGGTTTATACAGTCTTCCTAGACAATGCACCTTCTCTCATGTGTCAATTCCTTGTGTGTGCAGATGATTTCTAGGCAAGTTAGCAATGAATGCCACAATGATGCATAAAAAGATCACCTTAATATGTTTGTGCTGATAGACTACATGAGACCGAGTAATTTACAAAGAATAAACATTTGTTTCTCACAATTCTAGAGGCTGAGAAGTTCAAGGTGAAGGCACAAGATTTGATCTTTGGTTCCCAGATTTTGTTACTGTGTCAGCATTGTGTTGTCACGAGACAGGGGAGCGGAGGAGAGAGAGGGAGAGAAAGCCACTCCTGCAGGCCTTTTTATGTAGGCGCCTTACTCCTAAACTCCCCCCAAAAGGCCCCACCTCCAACACTGTCATGCTGGGGATTAAGTATCCAGCACAGGAATTTTGGAGGGGACCCAAACACTCAAAACATCCATCACAGCAAAGTCAGAAGCTTACAACAAGCTTTTTTATTTTTTCCTCATAGACCTCAGGGCCGTGTGGGGAAGGCTGCAGCCCAGCTGGTAAAGTACCTGGGCAAGCCCCAGGGAATTATCCCTTTGTGCAAATGAATCAAATCCACCTCAACTTCCAACTTTACTGAATTTATTTATTAATCCTAACAGTTTTTTGGTAGCGTCTTTAGGGATTTTTTTTAATGTGTAAGATCATATTGTGAAAGTAGGACAAATTAATTTCTTCTTTTCAAATTTGTATGCCTTTTATTTTTTTCTTGCCCTATTGCTCTGCAAGGACTTCTAGTGCTATGCTGACCAGAATAGTGAGAGTGGAGAGTAGACATCTTAATTTTGTTGCTAATCTGTAAGGACAAGTTTCAGCTTTTTACCACTGAGTATGATTTCACTGTGAACTTCTCATATATTGCCTTTATTATGTTGAGGTACATTCCTTCCCTACTTAATTCATTGAGAGTTTTCTATTTTTTAAATGAAAAGATGTTGAATCATAAAAATTTCTTTCTCTGCATCTGTTGAGATTGCATAACTTTTTATTTTATGCAAAAGTAAAATTTCATAACAAAACAATAAAAGAATAACAATAGCCAATGCACTGTATTGCTATCTTCAAAGTAATTATTCAGAGCTCTAATATTCTGTACATGTGGTATATCACAATTATTAATTTGCAGTAATTGAACCATTCTTACTATCCTATGAAAAACTCCCATTTGACCGTGATGTATGATCACTTTAATGTGTTGCTGAATTCAGTTTGCTTGTATTTTACTAAGGACTTTTGCATCTACCATATATTCGCCAAGAATATTGGTCTTTGGTTTTCTCTAGTGTATTTGTCTGGCTTTGGTGTGCAGGTAATAGTGATCTCTTAAAATGAGTTGAGAAGTGTTTCCTCCTCCTCTTCAAATTTTGGAGCGTTTCAAAAGGATTGGGTTAATTCTCCTTAAATGTTTAATAGAATTCAGCAGTGAGACCATCTGGTTCTTGTTGAGAGGTTATTCTTTATTCTTTATTTTTATTCTTTATTATTATTATAATTTTTACTTCTTCATGATTTAGTCTTGGTGGGCTATGTGTTTCTAGGAATTTCTCCTAGCTTATCCAATTTTTTGGCATATAATTGTTCAGAATAGTTTCATATGATCCTTTGCATTTTTGTAGTACCAGTTGTATTTCCTTTGCAATTTATAATTATATTTGTCTTTCTTTTTAAAAAAATCTTGCTAAGACATCAATTTTATTTAAAGTTTTGAGAAACCTAGTTTAGTTGGTCTTCTCTATTATTTTTGTAGTCTTCATTTCATTTATTTCTGCTCTGATCTTTTTGCTCTTTCCTTCCATTAATTTTTTTTCTTTTTAAAGCTCCTTGAGTTGTAAAGTTAGGCTGCTAATTTGAGATCTTTCTTTTTTCTTTATGTAGACATCTGTTGCTATAAATTTCTCCTTTTAGAACTATTTTTGCTATGTCCCATAAATTTTGGTATGTATTGTTTCCATTTCATATTGTCTCAAGGTATTTTTAATTTATGATTTTATTTTCTTTTTCCTTTTGATTTCTTCTTTGATCTATTGGTGGTTTGTTGAATCAGGTGGCTTAATTTCCATATATTTGTGAGGTGTTTCTCCTGTTATTGATTTATAGCTCATACCAAAAGGTAATTGATATGATTTTGATCTTCTTAAGTTTTTTGAGGCTCCTTTTGCAGCTTTCTGTCACTAAAATTGAATACCTGACACAGGCTAATTAGGAATTGAAGACAATTTTATCATGGTTCAAGGCCCTAGGGGTTCAAATCCAAGACTGAATGGGCACTGAGTCTGACAGTGATGTTATGCCAGTGAGCATATCCAGTGCCTATACCCAGGCTTCTAAATATCATTTTCCACTGAGTGGAACCAATGTTCTTGGAAGAAATCACTAATTCCATGGCTGGTGAGGAAGGGTAGAAGATAAGCTGAAACATCTTGCTGGGCCTAAAAGTTAGAAAGCAACAATGATGGAGACAGGTCTGAATAGGCTTCCACTGGCAAAGCAGAGATAATTTGAAAAACACGATGAATAATGATTATAACTCATAGGATAAAATAGAAAATTATGGCTATAAATAAGCGAATATGTTAAATTTGACAAAAAATGATGTTTTACATCATTTTTTAAACTTTACATAGTTTAAGCAAATACCAACTACAAATTATCTGGCAGGTGTCAGTAATGGCTGTCTAGCTCTTCAGTAATATTCACTGAGACAGCCTCACTTCCAAAGAAAGCCCTGGCAAAGACACAAAATCTGAACCTAACAATGAGGAAATATCAAATAAATCAAAACTAAAGGTTATTCTACAAAATAGTTGGTTCTTATCTTCAAAAGTGCCAAGGTTGTGAAAACTGAGGAAAGATTAACGAATTATTTGAATATAAAGGAGACTAGAGACATGGGAAATGGTACATCTGCTTCTGGACTGATCTTTTTATTATAAAGGTCATTATTGGTACCACTGGTGAAGCCTGAATGGGGCCTGAGGGTTAGATGCTATTCACATGTTATTGTTAGTGCGCTAAGTTTGGCAGTTATATTTGATTTTGTAGGGGAATGCACCTGCTTGTAGGAAGCACACTAAATATTAAGTTGTAATGGGACTCAGATTGGATATTTACTCCACAAAGATGAGAGAAACAGAGACAGAGATATTCTTCCTGCTGTATCTGAAATGTTTCTGTCTGTGATTATTTAAAAAAGATTTAAAGTTGGGAACATTAATCCCTGTCTCACCTTGAAATCATAATGTAATTAACACTGAACTTTACAATTCACCACTTCCCTGCTTATGTTCATTTTCTCTGTTTTGTGGTTTATGGAGGGGTCTGGCGAGAGAAAAAGGTGGGAAGGAGGGAGTGGAATCACAATCATGGTATTATAGGAGACTTTTAAGTACTCATATGATTTCCCTACAGGACTCTGATCCCCCAAGACACCAGATTTGTTAGATCAGGGCCATTCTTGCAAGTCTATCTTGTCCCTTAGGTGTCTTGGGACAGACATAAAGTTCAGAATATTTTCCGGCTTTCCCAGAAGGCCTTTTAAAGTTGACAGTACACAGGTGGGTTAGATCTTTGCAGAGAGCAGGGCAGGGCACACTTGAAAGGACCACCCCAAAAGGCAAGGTGAGCTTCCTGGGCGGGATCAGACTTGCCTCATTCCTCATGTACAAAGCAAGCCCCTCTTCCTGCCAGAAAGATGCCGAGAGGAACGTGTATTGGTGGCAGGGAAGGGGTGGTGGTGCAGAGTGACAGGTGCTGTTGCCTGTGAAGTTCATATCGGATCACGCCCCGGGTCCATTGGCATCATTGAAGTGCTTTCCCAAAAGGATCGATGCCTCATTTCCCTGGAGGTCACGAGTTCACACCTGCGTTCTCAGCTGCTCATGGAGCCTGGTGGCATGTTGCTGTCAACAAGCTGGCCAGAGAGTGCCATGAAGACTCTCGTGCTTGACAACTGACCCCTCCCGCATTCTTCGTGCTACTTTATATTATCCTACAACCGTATAAACTATTCTGCCTTTAATTTCTGTACCCCTGTGGCAGAAGCTGTGCCCTGCTGTAAGCGAGCTTTGCTAAGGCTGTCTCAACATTTCCAGCCCTAGTTTCTCCATCTAAAAAGAAGATCATTTTCAAGGTGTGAGGATTTGTTGTTTATTTGATTGTTTTGTTTTGTTTGTGAGAAGAGCTATTTTTGCAGCTAAATTTTATGAGGAACACCAATATATAAGACAAGGGAAAGTGGCTATTTCTAACCTAGAGAAAAATAATAGCAGAGGAAGAAGTGTTTAAGGCGTCAGTGGAGCAGGAGACTGCGGTGTCAAGGAACAAGGAAGACCACAAGAGCTAAAGAATCTCAAAGCCATGTTTATTTACTTACAGGACAAGGAGAGAAATGCCAATGAAGAATTTCTCAGTTCCTTGGGACAAAAGTCTGCTCTTCTAAAGAGTCAGAGGTGGGAAGACAGGGGGCTGACACTGGTGTTGCTAATTAAATCCCAGGAGCCAGCACAGAGTTTCAGACAGGAGTCCATAGGTTTGTGAAAAGTTGGTTGAAGCAAGTCCTGCTGCTCATTAACATCTTCAATTAGGTCCAGTTAGAGAAGCTGGTACTGTCTTAGCTTCACCTGGTGTAGTGGGTTGACAATGATGGTCAACTTCTAACACCCAGCTGAACTGAGTAAGCGTGGTGCAGTGTGGGAGGCCCACCTGAGGACTGTTGCCTGCAGCATAAGGGGCAGAACTGAAGAAGAAGTTAGACTGTTGGGAGCAGAGAAAGGCTATTGGGAGCTGGTAGAATCTGTAAGGAGCTGTTGGTTCTTTAGGAGGAGCTTGTTATGCTGGCTTTCCTGATGAACTTCATCGTTTTCATCCCCCAAGGAGCTTGGGACCTTGTTGGCGCTGAAAATAGCTTTGGTTCACTTTGGCGGAGCTCTGGTCCTCACTTTGAGCATCGCTTCCTGGCTCCGGAGAGGAAGATGGTGCACTGCCAGTCTCCTGGAGAAGCTTACTGTGTTGGCTTTCCTTATAGGAACTCAGCCGTCTTCACCATTGGAGGAGCTCAGGACCTTCACTCTTGTTGAAGATGGCTGTGATACTTTTTGTGGGAGCTGTTGTTCTTATTTTGAGCGTCGCTTCCTGGCTCCAGTGCAGATGCCTCAGCCTGCTAGCACAGATCCTTCATCCCACTGGCACAGACTTTCCAGTTTTCACCACTAACCTTTGGTCTTCCCAGCGCAGATTCATGAAACAGGCCTGCATGAGACGTTGTCGTGGACTCTGGGCCTCCAGGTGGACTCATGGAGGCGATGTTATGGGCTCTAGGTATTCAGCTGGCCTCATGAAGGACATTATCATGGGATCCAGGCCCTCAGCTGGATTCCTGGACTATAGTGTATGAACAGATTTCCTGCACTTTCTTGTATATGATTCTTTGGGGGACTATTATAGATAGTATAAAATATGTGTCCTGTGTTATATTGTTTCCCCTTGCAATAAGCCCCAAACCAACACACCTCGTTAGAGCTGGTCTTGTTCATACACAACTCTCAGTTTTGATTCTCTTAGGCAAGTGCTGCTGTAAGTGGGGAAAGTTCCTGTATGATGGGGATGTTAGAAGCAGGCTAATTCTTTCTACGGAAAGCCATTGAAAATGACTCAGGGAGAGAGGAAACATGGCCCATATCCTTTAAAGAGTGTAAAGACACATGAAGGCAAGTGCTCCCTCCTCTTGACACTGGGGATGTGGGCAGACGAGGGTCAGGTGAGAGGCACTGCTTCCCAGGGTAACCTGGGCCCTGTCACCGGACAGTGTTCTTGAGTCACCTCTCCTCACCTCCACTCCCAGACGTGACGTCATGAGAGGGATTCCCACACCTCCCAGATTGGCAGCACCAAGGACAGGGCGGGGTCGGTGATCTGGTTTCTTCTTTGTTGTGAAGGGAATAGGCTGTCTGCCCATACCTGAATCCTGGCAACACTTCGAATCTCTAAAAGGGAGAGCTAGGACCCAAATATGGGTTGACACACGGATGGGGTGCTGGTTACATTTTTATTGTATGTTATTGTCCACAAAAGTATATGCAAAGCAATATTCTTGGCATGTTTTATGTGAGAACTCTAGAAACATTTCCTGTAGTACTCTAGACAGCCACACATATTTTTTTACTGGATTTGTCTATGGAAGTTATGTTTATTTCCTTCTTGAGAGCAAATTCACCATTTTTTTCATTTTGAAGGGTAGTAAATATCCTTAGAGTTAACAATTATTGAGAGCTTGCCATGTGTCTGACATTATGCAAAGTACTTTTCTCATAAAAATCCCCTCTAAATCCCCTAAGATTTGGACCTATTGCCTTCCCGTTTTACAGATAAGTATTGCAAAATCTTTTGCTGCAAGATTCTTGACAGAGTGTGTTCATGTTTACATCACTTGGAAATGCAGCAATATCACGAAATACTGCGGTTCAGCTATCCGATTGACAAGGATCCGATCAGTCAACGCTGTATATTTTATATTGGCTGTGAAGTGGGAGGCAAGCCATTCTGTATATTTTGATTAAAAATGCAAGCTGGTAAGACCCTAGGGTGGGCAATTTGATAATATGCTCACCTTTATTTCTAAATAATTATGCTTTGAGGAGTTTATCTTTCTTGTACAGACACAAATGATGTGTGTTCAATAGTACTTGCTACATCATAATTTGTAATTACAAAAAGACTGGGGAAAAACTTAGATATTTACAAGTAGTGGATTGATTAAATAAATCACATACAACCACAATATAGAATGAGGAAATCATTTACCGATGTGAAAATATTACTGAGATATAAAACTTGAATAAAGCAAAGTATAAAATGTGGTAACATGTGCTGCATGTTACTATTAATGTATAAAATCAGAAAAGTAATACGAATAGAGCTGGTTATTCTGTTTACTTCTATGGATTCCTTTCTCACCATTGTCCACTGACCCTCTGTTCTAAGCAGATGAATCCTGTATACTAGGTGTAACGGCAATTTTGTTTGTCAGCTGAGCTAAGTCAAACACCAGCCTGGATGTTGCTGCTAAGGTTTTTTTTTTTTTTTTTTTTTTAGATGCAATTAACATTTAAACAGTAGACTTGGAACAAAACAGTTTACCTTCCATTAGGTGAGGGAGGCTCATCCAACCATTTGAAGGCTCTCAAATTCCAAAGAAAGAATTCCGCATCCAGTGTGTAACTGAGAAATTCTACCTGAGTACCTGGCCTTTTGGACTCAACACTATCATATCAACTCTTACTCACATCATCAATCTGCTGCCTTGCCTGACAAATTGCATGCAAACATGAGGTCCCCACAATTATGCAATCATGAGTCAATTCCTTTTAACCCCATCCCCCTCAAATCACACACAGTTTTATTGGTTCAGTGTCTCTGGAGAACTCTGCTTAATTCCAATACATTTCCCTAAGGGGTTTCTTGTTCTCTAGTTTTCACTTGGGTTCTGCCAGAGTGACCCCCTTTGGACACAAGATTAGGGTGTGTAATCCCCTAAGAGTGTTTCTCCTGGCCCTGGGTTCCAGTGGTTTTGACTCTTTCCCAGGGGCCATTGCTCATGCTCAGTGGCCCTCAGCAATCTCTCTCTACAGGTTCTAGAAATTTCTCTCCAACCCCTTGCCTGCTTAGGCCAAGTAAAGATGTTCTGTTTTATTTAGCTTCGAAGGGTCTTACCATTTCATGTCATTTCCTTTTTGAAAAATTCATTCATTAAACTCCCTGCAAATTACCAATGTTTTTCCCAATAATTGGCTGTATGTGCATTAAATATCTTTATATAAGAAAACACAAAAATTATTTTCTATAGGATGGGAAACTGGGTGGGACAAACTCCTTGCATGCTTTTAGAACTCTGATTTTTGAATAATTTAGATGTATTAGCTATATGTGTGTATGTGTTATATATGTATAAATGTACAAACACATGTATGAATGTAAATAAAATGCAGTAATGTCTGAAAGAGCTATTTTCTGTGCATTTATTCTAATTTAAAAACTTTAATTTTGGCATTTCTTTAGTCTTTCTTGTTTTCTATTTTAAATAAGATTACCAAGATCTCTGTATTTCAATAGGGAATTTAAGATTTTTCATTTTATACATATATATAATGAATTCTGTTCTTTTCTGGGGATTGGAAATGTCGAACCTACACATCTAAACTTAAAACATGACATAAAAGTGAACTTGGCCTTAAAAAATTTCTAGTTCTTCATATTACATACATTGAAATAGTACTTGACCATGGTGACTACATTTCTCATCCTAAGCATGTGTTTACCCTATGAATTAAAGTCTATGTCCAGGGCCTGGGGATTTAGTTAGGGGCTGGGGATTTAGCTCAGCGGCAAAAGCGCCTGCCTGGCAAGCGCAAGGTCGTGAGTTCGGTTCCCGGTACCGGAGGAAAAGCCAAAAAAAAAAAAAAAAAAACAAAGTCTATGTCCAAGGATTTTTCTACAATGGTAGAAAAACAATAAAAAGGAGAAGTTTCACATAAAGCCATCTGCTCAAGGAAGGGGGAGGCAAAGACGTACCACTTTCCTAAACCAATTAAGTACAAAAGTCAGATAACTTATTTTTCAGACAATCAAGCTCTCAAAAAATTTGCCTCCTGTGAACTATTTCTAAGGAAATTACTGAAGGGTATTCTCCATCAGAACAAGAAAGTAAACCATGAAAGAGGAAAACAAGAGATTCATACAAGAAAGATCTAAAGGAAATCTATTAATGAAAAGAGATATTCCAGACAAACAGAAGGCAGCCCTAGACAGCAGCCCATTCAAATAATTGGAGTTCAGAAGCCTCTAGAAGAGAGACATCTTCAAGAAGATGAGATTAACCAAGAACATAATCTGTTGGAAGAATCAAGAAAATATACACAGGAAGAGTTTGGAAATTAGTGATAAATATATAGAAAACCAAGCAAATGGAAAAGCAGGCCAGATGTTAATTCCTGGGGAAAAGTGTGAGGGGAAGCAAGCAATCATATTAGATTATATCGCTGAGTTATGTCGTTGATGTGTAGGCATAATGATGGCGAGTGGATGGGAAGGGGGCTCCCGTGTGCGCACAAGAGCACAAAATCCTCAGTCTCCACACAGGAAAGGTGACCGTGCTGCCTGAAACAGAACAGTCATAATGTAGCGATGTAAGTAATTTGTCCAGACATCTGGGAAGAATGTTTTGAAAGAGTTGAAACTAATTACCTCTGGAACACTGGAAATGAGGAAGGGGAGGCTGCTCCTTCTCCTAAAACCTGTGGGTATCTGATTGCTGCCACGGAATTCTCCGGAAAGCAGCTCTGCGGAGGATGCAGCAGGCTTATGCGAATCTGCACTCAAGGATAAGGAGGAGGAAACCCACCCTTGCCTTTGTGACCCCAGGGAAGTGTCAGGGTGGTGGGAAGGGGCTGGATCTGAAAGCCAAGGGAAGCATATCAGCACCTCGATCTCCTGCCTGCTTTGTTGTAGGGACTGGAAAACAAGGACTTCGGCTCTTTTGACTGCTTTGTAAAAAAATGACATATTATTATCGCATACATACTGTGATTCAGTGGCTGTCTTGCATTCTGGTTGCTGCCTACAGAAACTCTACTCCACCCCAAAAGGAGGTGTATGAGGGACAAAAATGATGTGAGCCTTTTTGCAATGGGAGGGTTGACCGATTGAGTTTATTAAATCTGTTGTCACTCAGGTGTATTTATCCAGAAAATCTTTCTCACATCACATGGTGCTCTACTAAGGAATACCCTTTAAAAATTCATTTAATTAATAGTAGTATTCTTTGGCAATGTAACTCCTAATTTTAGCACTGTTCTTAGAAAGAAACATGATTTCCTCTATGAGGAGGATTCTAAGAACTGAACTGAGGCGAAACCAGGGTCTGCCTGTTTGTGCATGACTGGGCGCTGTAAAATGCAAACTTAAAAAAAAAGGAAACTCGGGGAGGAAGAGAAGAACCAGGGCAAAGGGCGGTGGAGGCTATTTTGAATCAGATTTGAAAGAGCAAGTCAGCATCAAAGGGAATCAAAGCAGTCACGTGGGAAAGAGTTATTTTTAAGTAAAAAGTCTTAGAGCAAGGAAGACTTTATCCCCAAGATGCTGCATGGAAGAAAAGGAACTTATTAAAGAACAGGTAGGGTGGATTCCGGGGGAGGCAGGCACCGAGACTGGGGTCCCGGTGAATTAGATCATTCTGTTTGAACTTGAACTGGCTGTGTCTGGAGCAGCCAGGGGCCAGGAGCCTAAATATACAGGAGACTCTGCATAAACAGGAGTCAACAAGCCCAGAGAGGAAGGGATGAACAGTGCTAGCCAAAGACTCCTGCCTTAGGCTTGGCCAGTCAAGATCAAGTGTGTTTTGTATTTTTTTTTAACTTGGGTCTAATTTGCTTGGTGAGATTTTCCCAGACTGAGCTACGTTCACTCTCTGAAACAGAGGTTGTAATAAGTTGCTACACCATTGCACGGGCTGGTGGGTCAAGTGAGTGGTGCGAAGGAGGTTAGGGAAGACAGGATGATCTTAGGATTATAAGATGACCCTGTAGAGAGGAGAAAACTGTATGTATTTTTTACCCTTGATCCCTTAGGAGGGAGTGCAAGAGGCGATCTGGGTGAAGTCCAAGTGCCCTGTGGCTCAGTGAACCTGGGGAAATTTCACTGCAGGGGTAAAAGTGGATGTAAACATCATCTTTGCGTGTAGTGTTTTTACCTTCTGCAACTTAGCTGTTATAAAAATACATTAAATAGATGCTAAAGAACATTCAGAAATCTATATAGGATAAAAAATGGTGGTGAGAAAAAAACTGATAAGGGGTTAGCGGTGGGGGACAGCATGACTCTCAGGAGGTAGAGACAAGTTTCTGTGTGACTGGGGGCTCATTCTGCATTTCAGTTATGGTAGTAATTTCATGAATCTATTCACGTGATAATATAGTCTATCTAATGTAGATAATATCTATATAATATAGATAATGATGAATTCTGCAGTATAGCTCAGTGTCAATTCTTTGATTTTGATAATAAAACTTTCCTATGAAGGATGAAATCACTGGGAAAGCCAGATGGACGGTACATCAGGACTCACTGTGCTTCTTTTGAGATATGTTTGTTAATACAAAAGTATTGAAAAGAAAGAGCTTAAAACGTGAGGAATTCAAATAAGAACAAAACAGACATCCACTCCCAGCCACTTGCTGGGGTGGAGAGGGCACTATCTTTATTCTGGAGAGCATCCCAATGCTCCTCTGCAACCTCTCCCTCTCCACTTCCCATCAAAGGGAACGGCCACCTGGATTCTTATATTCACCATTCCTCTGCTTTTCTATACAGGGTTAGCCTGTACACGTCTACCCTCAGGGAATATATGACTTGGCTTTGTGTGACCTTGAATGTGATATAACTGGAGACACGCTTCATATAGTCTTCTACAACTTTCTTTTTCACTCAACACTTCCTTTCTGAATTTCATACATATTATGTTTAGATTCTGATTTATTTGTTGAAGTATTCATTATGAATACACCACAGTTTATATATCTAGTCTATTGTTTATCAACATTTGGTTTGTTTTCAGTGACTATTATTTTTAATCATAAACAGAGCTGCTGTAAACATTCCTGTACATGCCCCCAGGACACAGTGCCAGGGTTTGTCCGGGGAATATACTACCTAAGGGTAGAATTACTGGGTCAGAGAGTCCAGCACTTTTTGAATTTACTAGATGCTCTGAAATTATTTTCTGACATGGTATAGCTATTACAGTGGATTCTTGGCAATATTGGTATTGCAAAGATTCTTACTTCTATGTGTGTGGTGAGTGTAAAGTGGTATTTGATTATATTATTGATGTCCTAATGTGTTTTTCACCTAATTTTAAAGAGATAGAGCATTTCCATGTATTTTTAGCCATGCTTTTCTCTATTTCTATGAAATATACATTTGACATTTTGCCCTTTATTCAGCTGGATTATTTTGTTTTCTTTATTACTGATTCCTTGTTTCTTCTGGAGATTGATTGTTTATGTTGCTAGTGTCTTTTCTCATCACCTAACATCACATCATTTTTACTTTCAATAGGGTGTCCTTTAAGGAACATAAATTTAATTTTAATAGGTTGATATCCTTTTAGAATCATTTCATTTATAGCACATTTTTCAAAGAAGTCCTTATTATACTATAATAAACTTTTATAAATGCTATAACTCTACATTTAAATCTTTAATAGATCTAAATTTGGCTTTTATTTGTGGTGTGAGGAGTCCAATTTAGTTTTTTAAGCATAGGGTAATCTGTTTTCCTTGTATTTAAGTGTTGGAAGTTCATATTTTCTTCCAAGCATCTGCAAAGCCAGCACTAGAAAAAAAGGTCAAATTTCTGTTTCTGGTCTCTATATTCTATTGCACTGGTCAATCTATAGATTTTCCCAGCAATACTATGCTATCTTAGTTGCTGTAGTCCTAGAATAATTTTAATATCTGGAAGACAAGTTCTGTTATATGGTTCTATTTTGAGGGTTTATTCCTGGCCCTTTGTTCTTTCATGTACATTGTAGATTAACTCATCCAGTTTCCCCCTAAACCCATGGGAATCTGGATTGAAACTATATTGAATATATAAAGTCATATATCTTCAATTGTTTGCCGTTGTATATTTGATCACATTTTTCAGCCAAACAGATCATTTGTAGAGCACTACATTTCAGTGGATCATTGCCGCACATGAGAGGCAGGAAGCTGGCTTGTTATGGAAGGATAGGAAGCCACTGATTCTTTCCTGGCTTCCGTATATCCCTACCCTGCAATGACATGGAAGGAGATTCTACCATCAAATTGCCAGGAACAGAGTTTTTACTTAGAATGTGTTATTGCTTAAATCAAATGATTCCAGGGATTGCTATTTCTATTACATGAATACATTAACATAACCACATGAAGATTGTGCTTTTGTGTATTGTAGCATAAAAATATTGTAACTAGACTTGCAAGTATATTAGGTAATGCTTAAAAACTCTTTTATCCTTGAACTATCTATTCTTGCCTTCCTTTCCAAATGTGTAAGAACTTTTTCACAACAAGGATGCTTGTTTTTCAGAACAGGGATCTAACTCAGATGAGAATGTATGATTACATAAATATTGGTACAGTGGGGCTGGGGATTTAGCTCAGCGGCACAGCATCTGCCTGGCAAGCGCAAGGTCATGAGTTCAGTTCCCAGTACTGGAAACACCCCCCCCCAAAAAATATATTGGTACAGAATGAGTATAAAAAAATGAAGTTGTGTAGATGACTGTGCAGATTCTTAGATCAAATGAATATTCATAGTGTGTTTTACAGTTAAATTAGATGTAAATAAAAATGTCATGTGAAGCCTGCAGACACTAGACATATGAAAGTTGTCAGGCCATTTTTCCATGGCTGTTGTGTGAGCACAGAGTCATTTGTCTTGGTCAAGGAAGCTCCAGAGACCACTGCACTTTGGCTTCAGTGTCAACAGTCTTGCACACTGATGCATATCCTGCATCTTTCATGATAAAGTGCAGCTTCGCTGGCATTATTCACTATGTCAAAGGCTTTCTGGTAAATTCTTCAGGCATTTGCCTTGTGGGAAAAGGCATCAGTTTACCACTTCCTAAGAAAACAGCTATTCCTAATGTTGTGTGGTAATTAGGTTCTTGTGAGGCGTTGATTAAAGATAGTAATGGATCAGAGTCAAGGACAATGATCAAAGGCTGATTTTTAATAGATGCTCCAAATATAATGACTGGTTTTCATTTGATTGTCGTGTCAACTCAGCTGACTATTACTAACTGACTCTTGATTATATTAGTATTATTCACAAAAAGCGTCTCTTTTCAAACTTGGTGCTCATTCAAAATCACATCACAGTTTCTAGTTGCTTGGGGGAAATTGAGTCATGGCTTATTTGCACTCAAGAAATTTCAAATTTAATAAACGAAAAACTGAAAAAGTCTTATTGCCAGAAGATCAGTCAGGAAAGCTTACCAAATCAACCAGAGCTGGTGTTAGAGTTTTGTGAATGATCGCCATGGTGGGTGGAAAGAAGTAACCTCAGTCATCAACTGGTCAGCCAGACCTGATTGCCAATCAGTAAGTTTTATTACTTGAGCATCCAGAACAAAGGCCTTCGAACTGTTCTGTGTTCTTGCTCCTAAAAGAATTTTTAAAAGCTGTCTACTTGCTTCTATATCTGCCACCAATGAAGAGGTAGCCAAGAGAAACTGCCACTGAGGGTACCACACAGACACAATTTGCTGTACTACTTAACTAACACTGCTTTAGGTGGCACCAGAAACAATGGCTTATTAGGAGCAAGGAGCTCACGTTTGTCCTTTTAAATTCAAGGATGATTAAATAGAGTGAACATTTATTATGTGCCTGCCATGTGCCAGACCTTATTCTAAATACTTTATATGATTAATTTCATTTAATGTTCTCAAAACACTATAAGGTAAGTACTAGAGTTTCCCTCACTGTATGGAGAACTAAGGTCCTGGGTGACTGAGTAACAGGGAAGTAAGCAGCATCAGCTTCAGAGCCCTGTCTACAGCCTCAATATTCTCAAAACACTTCAAAGGCAACTATGGGCTGTTGAGTCAGAGTTTGCCAGGGAATAGATTTAATACAGGATACATAATTTATAGGATTATTTTATAATATTCACCCAAAAAGTCAAGTGCAGAAGAGTACAAGAGATCTGTCCACATATTAGAGACCAAAGAATCCAGCTGAGGCCCTGGATCCCATGGCAATGTCCTGCATAGGTCCAACTGGAACCCTAGAGCCCACAGCGATGTCTCATGCAAGTCTGTCTCAAGGCTCTGCAGCAGGAAGGCCCAAAGGTGAGTGGTGGAAGCTGGAAAGTCTGTGCCAGTGGGTGAAGGATCTATGCCAGCAGGCTGAGGAATCTGCTCTAGAGTCAGGAAGTGACATTCAAGGTAAAGACCAGAGCTTCTCCAAAAAGAACCACAGCCATCCTCAGTGACAGCTAAGACCCAAGCTCCTCTGACAATGAGGACAGCTGAGTTCATGTCAGGAAAACCAGCACGATAAGATCCTCTAGGAGAATCAACAGCACACCATCATCCCCTCCAGTTCTTTTATGCTGTTGGCCACAATCCTCATGTGGGCCTTCCACACCCAGCACCATGCTGATTCAGTTCAGTTGGGTGTTACAAGTTGAGCATTAGTTAATTCACCACCCTATTTCTTCTCCATGTGGCCATGAGAACCCTGTTCACCTGGAAGATGAGCAGCACCCTTGGATCTGCTGTCCTTGGAGATCTCTATACTCCACATTGATAGGCTCTCCAGCTCTCTAGGGAGAACCTCCAAGTATGTGCAATGTTTGCTGCAGAGGCATTCGGCATGCTGAGCATCTCCAGAGCTGGATTTGTGGAGCTGAAGAAGTTATATCTCACACATGGGCAACAGCAATATCATAGAACCATTAGCATGTCCCTGACTCAACCATTTAAGTTTGTCACTAGACTTCTATACTTGGTGACCTTCTGTTCCCTTCAGGATGTGAAGATATCAGTCTGAGATAAATCTGACCTAAGACAGAAGAAAGGGAGGGAGGGAGGGAGAGAGAGAGAGAGAGAGGAGACAGAGAGAGCCAGAGAGTCAGAAAGAGTGAGAGAGAAATGGCTGCTCTTCGTCAGTTTCAAACTGATTTAAGGTAGAACCAAGTTCTTTTTGAAGCAAAAACTGCATAGTCACAGCTGTTCCTGGGGGAAGTGAGTTTAGAGAACTAAATGCTTGTCCTTGTAAGCTTTCATTATTATTGCCTTTGGGCCAAATTCTCTCATTAGTTTCAAATAAATGTTTTCCATCATGAGCAAGAAAGGTTTTATACAAATTCCATTTCCCAGAACCCTGCGGATGAAATGGAAACTCCCTTTTCTGGTGTGGAAGCAAAACAAACCCTTCAAACCTGCCCTCTCCATCTTCTCCTAAGTACCCTCTGGGTTTGCTAGGTGGCGCCGCAGGCTAATGCATGGGTCCATCAGCCCCAGCGGCGACCTCGGTCTGTGGGAGGACAGGAATGAGCAGCAAGACAACTTCAGTTCTTGCAGTTCCCTTCCAGAGGTGAAAGCAGGAGGTCAGTGGGCAGGAGGTGAGATCCATAGGCACTGACGCTGCGTCTGTCGTTTTATGACCTCACCCCTCCCCCGCCTGGTTAATCACTGCTGGGAGGAGCAGGGGCTTCTCGACCATGCACTTTGGTTATTCTTAAGGAAAATTCTAGGGATCTTAAAATTGATCCTAAATCTTGTATTTTGTTCTATCTCCTAGGCCTTTTTTTTCAAAAAATTTGGGAGGAAAGCCCAAGAGGGAAAGGAATTTGAAGGTTTGCACAAATTCCCCAGATTAGACAGCTTTCACCTTCTCTGCAACTCTCCAAGCCAGTGGTGGAAGGAGCACCAGGCCTGCTTGTAGGAAAGAGTGGACAGAGCCCAGGCGTCCACGTGGCTTGGAGGACATCGGGGGACTTACTGACTTAAATCAATCCCCTTCCCAGCCTTCCAGAGGCCTGGCCTGGAGCTCCCAAATGAGTGACTTCTTTCTCTTAAAGCTTTAAAGGACTCTTCTTAAAATACAGTTGTGATGGGAAAGGTTTAACTGGAAAAGTTCTAGGATATTCCCACTGCAAAACGTACTGCTCAGAGAACTCCCAGAAAGAGCCAGCCCCGGGCAGTGCCGGACGGCTGATAGAGCAGGAGGGGGTCGCCGGAGCAGAGAGCTGCTTCTCTTGCTTGGTGTTTGGGCAGCACCTTAGCTTCCTCTCCACCTGCTCTCTTTGGAACCTTAGAGTCAGATGCCAGTCGGTGAGTGCCAAAGTCTGTGTCCAGGAGAATCCTGGTTTCAAATGCTGTCCAGTACATGTGAAAGCACCTATGTGTTTGTTTGCATGTGTGTCCTGGTTTGGGTTCGACACATTCTTCCCCCTTCTGGCCTTGCCCTGAAATCCACTTCATGTATGAAGACAGCCCTGATAGTGGCCTTTTGTCTTTGTTGAGGACATAGGACTAGAGAGGAGCCTCAGGCAGGAGAAATATCACCCACATGTGTTCCAGGAGGGAGGCTTCTCAACATGCAAATGTGCACAGGGCCAGAGATGGAAGAGAATGCCACTAACACTTCAGGACAGAGAACACAGTCCAGAAAGAAAATACATTACAAACGAACTATATATAGGAATATATATATACATATATATATATATA
>NW_004955426.1:23266836-23358160 GCF_000276665.1 Chinchilla lanigera | reverse complement strand
ATATATATATATATATAGTTTGAAAAAATTTGCCAAACACACACACACACACACACACACACACACACACACACACACAGGGTAGATAGTCACAAGAAGGCAAGGAGAAACACAAAAACCCAATGTACAGGAAGCAGCTGAGAATAAAAATATAAATCTATGTATTTTTTCTGACTACAATATGAGTTTGTTTATTTTGAAACAGCCCCAAAGACATTTGTTTAAGAAATTGTAGGAATTTCTTCAATGTCATGTCCATCTCAGTGATCTATTCCAGCCTTGAGGAATTTACCAGTCCTTCACGCATTTATCTCTGTCATGGCAATGATGCATTGTTTTTGCAGTAAACATCAGTACCCTGAAGTGCTATGAGTCATATTTTCAATTTTAATTAAATCATGGTCTAGCTAGAGTTTGATTTATTTCAGCCCAAATTAATTTAGACCCTCGTCCACACAAATTTGCATAGTTTATTTAACACAGCTCCTGATTATACAGATTGTAAAATCATGTGTAGATATAGTACATGTTGGAAAACCATTCTCTTATCAAGCACACTGTTAGCAAATAATTCCAAAGGGCAATGCTAACTTTACTCTTAAAACGAGGATCATGAAGGAAATCTGTTTTTGTCCTAATTGAAGACAGTTATGGGAACATCTAAACATATTGCATTCCATATGTCTTCAGTGCAAGAGTTTTAGTGATATGGCAAAGCCCCATTAAGAATCAGTAATGCTGATGTGTGTGGTTTTTTTTTCCTCTCTCTTTCCCAGAATAGTTAGAGAGGATCGTAAATTCATACAGTAAGCATCCAGGAAAACTCATCTGCCTCGTTCAAATACACTAAATACTGTTTAAACAGCAGAAGTGTGAGTCATACCCATATCACGTTCTTACAATTGTGATAAAAACACATCATGTTAATTAATGTTCCCAAGAAAGGGCCACAGCTTACAAGAAATCAATCGGAATGTGACAGAAGAAAGGGAATACAGAGTGGTCTGGCTAAGGACTTTTGCAGTAGAGAACTAACCACAAAGACAGCCAGTGATGCTGTACATTTAAACTCAAATTGACCAGACTGGAAATTCAGGGAGAGGGAAGTGTGGAAAGGAGGGAGGAATGAAGGAGAGCTTGGCCAGAGTGAGAGCAGAGGGCCAGGGAAGGGGCAGTGAAGGCCGTTCTGCTGCTGGTCCAGTTCGGTCCCTGAAGTCAAGCTGCTTTTGTGTCAGGTGTCATGGCTATTAAACAGGATTGAGTACAACTGACAGTTCTGCTTTCATGACTCAGTTGAATCTGCAGCGTGTAGCAGGGCGTCTCAGAACCCTTGGAGGGGAAAATGAGTCAGATTCATCTTCAGCAAACGTGCCATAAAATTTGCGTTGTGGGGAGAAAGTCTGCCCTCCCCCCTGCCTGTGTTGGAGTTGCGTGTAGATTTTTAGACACCTGCCCTCTGTGCCCATGGGGATGGGGTAGGGTAGGGGCACCCCATGGCTGGCCTGTGTGGGACCCTCAGGCCTCTTTCTCCTTTCTCATGTCACTGTTTCTACCAAGTTACAACCCCAGCGTGACCACCCACAGCAGCCAGGCACAAGATCCAACACAGGATTATTTTTTTCACATGAGTGATTTGATGAATAGGAAACATTTTCAGAGGTCTAAAAATCAAATCCAATTTTCATTACGTGCTTAATGAACTTATTTGTCAGAGAGAAATCAGTGTTCTTCCAGGAAATCTGGGAAGAGTGGGTGTCCTACTTCTAGCAATTCCTGAAAATTCTCATGTATTATTAATGTTCTTGGAAGGAGGGGCCGTGAGGCCCTTTGTTGGTTGGCAATACCAGAAGCATAACTCTATTTGTCTCAAGACAGTACACTGAAATTCTTCTTAACATCATCTTGATGTGCCTTATTGCATTTTCATGGGGGACAGAGGAGGGGAAATGATGACCGCTGTATAATTCTATACAACATCCAGTACTGCACATGTCTAAAGGTCCCGGCAATTTTGACCAAAGGAATTGAAAGCATTAGCAGAATCCCTTTTCCTCCTGTGCGCCTTGCAAGGGCATGGATGATCCTGCCATGCATGTGATGTGAGAAGAAAAACTGGGTTTCAGTGACAATCTCAGTACCATCTTCCAGCCTGTCAGCAAACACTGGAAAGTCCCACATGCATGTGATACTGTTTTTATAAAAATGATGGCTTTACTGACTAGAAGTGAGGTGCCAAGAAAAGCTGAGTCGTGTTTATGATGTGTCATAGGAGTCAAGGCTTGTGTTCAAACCCAGGTCCACAACGCACTAGCTGTCAGGGCACGGGCAAGTCGGGTTGTTTTTCCGAGTCTTTGTTTCCCAGGAGAACTGGGCCCTTTTATCACTGAAAGTCCACTCAGCTCTCAACTATCTTCCAAGTCCTCTCATTGTCTTTCATTGTGGTTTAGATATATCCTCACAGGAAATGGAAGGCAAATAATGGATTTTTCCAAATCTCCCACTGTCACTTATAGCATATAGAATATATACATATTATATATAAACTATGTTAAGGTGGGTAATGGGATGAATAGGATCAAAACATTATATGCATTGAACTCAGACTCCTAAATGTGAAACTAAGGGGAAGAACGAATCAACAGAGGCTATGGGGTGTGAAAATGTTTGAAACATGTTATGTGCGTGTATGAAACTGCCAAAGTAAAATGCTTTAATCTGTATAACCAATGTACGCTAATATGAAAGATGTGAAACAAATGCATGAAGATGTATTTGGGGGGCAAGGACATTACCCATGTGCTTGTGGTAGAATCTGTGTTTCTAATGAGACAGTCTTGGCTTTGACCTTGGGGGATTCATGCAAAACATAGAGAGATCGTTAACCTTGGTAAGTTATTATTATTATTATTATTATTATTACTACTATTACTCATATTAAAGAGCAGAATCATCCTTGAAGTTGAGTTGCCAGTAATCTAACAGAAAAGGCAAAAATGACTGTGATATACATCTACTTCAGATTTGTTCAGAACAGAAGAGATTTTTTTTTTTTTTGAGACAAGGTCTTGCTATGCAGTTCAGGCTGACCTTGAGCTCATTTCGTAGCCCAGGCTTTTTTTTCTGCTATCAAACTTGCAGATCCTCCTGCCTCTGCCTCCCAAGTGCTGGGATTACAGGCGTGCGCTACCACACCCGGCTTAAGAAGAGATTTTAAGGGACTAAGTACATAAGGATGGATCGCTGGAGGAGAGAAGATGTAAAGGAAGCTGCTGGAGCTGTGCCGGGCCTTGAGCAAGGAGTACATGTTTGGTGGGCAGGTGCTGCTGCTGTGAAGCCTGACTAGTGGCTTCTTCTTTTTTTTTGACACCGGGAATCAAACTCAGGACCTCGCACTTGCCAGGCAGGTGCTTGTGCCACTGAGCTATATCCCGGCCCAGGCTTTCTTTCACTGGACATGAAAGCTAGGGAAGGATGACCATTTCCAGCATAGCTATTATTGTACATATATGCTTGATGGCCCAGGGACCCACTGAACAGCTGCTGCCATGTCCTGTCCTGATGGAGGGAGCCACTGCCTTATTTGGCTTTGGGTCCCAAACTCTCTTAGCTCTCCTGAATTTCATACGCAGTCCTTGAAAGGGCTTCTTGCCCAAGGATTCTGTGCCAGCTTCACAAGGTATGGGAGGGGGTGGTGAGATGAAATCAGACAGCCTGTGTTCTTATCCCACCTTAGGTGCAAACGCCCAGCACCTGGACCTGCGCACATACATGTGTGTTTGAGCGCGTGTTGCATGTGTTTGTGGCATGTGATTTGTGGAGGTTGCACAAGGTGCTGCTTGGATCTTAGGAGGGTGCCTGTGATAGTTATGTGTGTGTCAACTTGGAAGGTCCTTCCAGATAAGATTAATGTTAAAACTAATGAGCTTCTCATGCAAGAAAATTGTCTCCCATAAGGAGGGCGGGCCTCAGACAACTGAAGTTGAAGGTGGAGCAACAAAAAGACTGGAACAAAAGGAAAAGATTCCACAAATAGGGGTTCCTCAGCAGACCACCGGCGGACTGCATCCCTGCCATGAGCTGTCTTGGGTCTTGAACCTGTTGCTCATACTGCAGATTTGGATCCTCTCCTCCAGCCACAACACACCGGATAGCATCTGTTTCTCTGGAGGGTTCTGAATAACATGGCGTCCCTTAGACTTGCCCTTATTTCCTAATTTCACTCTCTTCCCTCTTCACTGCCTACGGTTGTCACTAATTCTCAGCCCTTGTGTTATTCTCAGGGGCTTTCTGAGAGGCAGACTCTGAGACAGAGTTTAAGGGACAGGGTGTCAAATAGGTAGTGTCCTTGGGGGTCAACTTCTGTGAAAGGAGAGAGCAGAGCAGAAGTGGGATACAGGAGAAGTAGATCTTTGAAGTTATCCTGGAGCAAACCCAGCCAACTCCAACAGGAGCTCCGGAGCTTGAATGTCCTGAATGGTCAGCTCAGTGCCCCACTTCCGTCACTCATCTACAGAAGGACAGTCCTGGGGCAAGTGGCTCTCTGTAGCTCTGAAGTCTCCCGGACAGTGGAGGCAGTGAGTCCTTGTTTCTGGTGGAAGCTGGATGTTGCATCTTCACATCCACCACCCCTGTTCCCCATTTTTATTTTTATTTTTATTTAGCTATAAATAAGGACTATACTTCTCAGCCCCTACTTCCCTAGGTGTGGCTGTGTGACTTTCTCTTCTGGGGTATAGGATGTTAGCAGAAGCGTGTGTGTGTGAAACTTCCACAGTGTGTTCTTGAGGGAAGGGAGAGGTGCTTTTCTTATCTCCTTTTTCTTTCCTACTGAGTGGAAGGCAGACAGAATGACAGGCTCTCCAGCATTTGGACTATGTTTTCCAGGAAATGGAGATTATACATGGCAATTGTAGAATAAAGATCAAGTTTTTGCTCTCTCCAGACCTCTTAAACATGAGAGAAAAATAATCTTTCTAGTCTACGTCACTGTAACCCAGGGATTGTTTGCCCTCAACTTGTGGATGCAGAAAAGCATTCTTCAGAGAAAGGACACTTCAAGGAGCAGAGTAGTGAGACCGTGCCAAGCCTGGCTCTGTGGGCTCTGGGTTCAAAGGCCCGTATTGAGTCCCAGATCTAACACATGTTACCGGGGTTACCTTGGCTCAATGACTTCATCTTTCCAGACCTTAATTTCCATACCTGTAAAATAGGACTCATTATAATATTGATTAATATGGTTACTGTGTTGGGTCAGTGAGGTAATGCATGAGATATATACTGAACACCTCATCAATGATAACTTTTAAAAATGCTGATTGGACGCAGAGTCCTAGGATTTGGTCAAGCTTTGGTTTTTCAAAGTATCTATAACCATCAGGAGCAAACTGCTATATCTTTTTGATCTGAAATTACCCATTAAGATTGTGCCAGCCAGTGATTTTCTCCTTGGCTGATAGTGGAACTAATTGGGGGAGATTCAGAAGATACTCGTACTTGGACCCCACCCCCAGCAATTTGGATTTATTCTAGGGTATGACTCAGGCATCAGATTCTAAGAAATTCTCTAGTTGATGCTAATATATAGCCAAGCTTGGGAATCATTGCTTTGTCCCTTTACCTGCTCCTGAATGTTTGATCCAGTTGTTTCTGGTATATTGGTTTTGTTTGACCAACCAGATCACAAATCCTTGGAACCTGGCAGAGTAAGAGGCACAGGGAATGAGAAGCCAAAAGTCCTGAGTTCTCTATCAGTTCTTTAAACTAACTGCCTATGAGACTCATAATAAGATCGAGGATGTACTATGTACTGTTCCAAATATTTTGCATGCATTAGTTCATTTATTCCATCAACCCGATGAGATGGGTCCTATGAAACCTCAGAGGTAATAATAACATGGAGAAGTTCAGTAATTTGTCCAAGGTCGTAGCGCTATGCTTAGGAATGAGAACCTAGGAGACCTGAGATACCTACACCCGTGGCTAACATGAGGCTGAGCTGGATTTTATTCATCAGCAAGCAGAGAATTCTCCTTGGCTTCCTCCCAGTTCTGATGTTATACAGTTCTGCTGCCCACCAGCACTTAGAAAAAATATCACATGTAAGTGGGCTGGTGCTGCTAGGCCCCGGGTTGGTTGTTAAATCAAGGAATTGATTTTAGACTAGAATGGAAGTATCAGACAAAAAAAGCAGACAAGTGGAAGTCATGGCCCAGGAAGGCTGTCCCGCTTACAAGTGGGACCAGGCTAACGGGGCAATGTAACCTTGACTGTCACTCTCCTCTCTGTGCTTTTGGCCTTCTACTTATGCAAACAAATAAGCAGAGGGTTGTGCAAAGTCAGCCAAAGGCTAGTTTAACCTTGGATGTGGAAAGCTGAATTTCCCTGCGTAGAACAATGGTTAGAAGATTGGGGGAATAGAATCTGACAGCCAGAGACAGTCCGAAATAGTCCCTTGAATGGACGTGTCCCAAAAAGGAAAAAATAATTTTATGTGACTGGAATTTTCTGTGGTTGCTGGACTTTAAGATGGTGATGTCTGATCTTCAGATCTTAAATGGATGCCTGTGTTGTCCAATAACCCCCTTATTAGCACTCAACAATTCAGCAAACTTGTTACACACACAGGAGAGCACGAGGCTTGTCTGCCTGGGACACGCTGGGAGAAGAAGAAGAACAACTTGAAGGTAAATACATTCACAAATAAACACGTTCTAAATTAACAAGTGCCAAAAACCACCCACCCACCTACCCAGTCACCCAGAACTTGGAGAAGGTCCCCAAAAGCTGATCCCAAGTGACTCAGTCCCATTCCCAAGAATCACTTGCATTAAGACTATTTCTGTTTCATCCAAAAGGTTTTCAATTACCTTCAGGGTCAACAGGAAATTAATCAGCAAGTAGAAAATTGAAAGAAGATCTGCATCTAGCAGCAGCAGTCATTAAAATAAAAGCAAATTTGGCAAAATGGCTAGGGTTTTTTTTTTTAATCTCTTTCCTACCCTCTATTTAATAAGTTGCACATTCCAGAGCTAAAAGCTGGAGGAGCACGGGTTCCTTGTGGGACAGGGTACACTCTGTCCTAGGACCTCTACCCCATCCCATGCAAGTGACTCTCCCTTGGCTTTGCTGAAAGCCCCTGGAAACCCAACCATGCTCTGACACGGTCTATTTAAAAATTCCTGAACTCCTCTCAGGCCACATCTCTGTATTGTATTGTATTGCATTGTATTGTATTGTACTGTTTCACTTGCTTCTCTCCTCTGAGCTCTAGAGGGAAAGAGGGTTATTTTTTTTCCCCTGTTTTGGAGTGATTTTGTTTATTATTGTAAGTCAGGGTGGAGAATGTACTGTACTTCCATGCTTATCAAGCAGTAATGTAGAAATATTCAATAATAATAATACCTGGATGCAGTAGAGATCATAAAATGCTGCCTATCGTATAACCTTTGCTCTGTCATCCGGAGTATCTGGGGAAACAGCTTCTCTTGGTTTTCCTTATTATGAGAACTAAAAGCCCAGAGACCCTAAATTAGGGAACTCACACAGGGAATGACGGTGAGGAAGATTTTCACCCCTCTTTCCTACGAGCTTTTCACCTATTGATTTTAAGAAGGTCCCATGGCTCCTTAACCTTACAATGGTGGTGAGAATGGAAACTGAGTTGGTCTCCTTTCTGAGGGGTTGTAATTAGCACAGTTGGGGTTCTAAGCAGCAGAAACCAACTTCAGGGGTATTAGCAAGGCAGGGAGAGCAACACAGCACCATAACTTTCTTATCCCAGAGGCAGCCTCAGGGGCCGTGCTCTTCTGCTTATATTTGTTTCTTGGCTCTTACCTAACATGAATTTCACAAACACAATGAGTTTGTCAGCTTTGTTTCCTGCAGGCTGATGCATTCCCAGAACCATGTCCAGCACACAGCAGTTGCTCAACAGCATTTCATTACTGTGCGCCTCTGAGAAGCAGTTCCTATATTCCTCGTGGGCATCCGGAAACCAGACCCCTACAATACCCAAATTTCCATCTTCAAACTTCAAGCTGCTATCGAACGCCCACCCTTGGTCAGTCTACTCTGGTTGGGGGTGGGACTTCCTGAGAAATACAAGGATTACAAAATGCAAAAGAGGGTTTCCAGAACTGCTTCAGAAAGTGGTAGGAATGATGAGGTAAGAGTGTTTGAAGTGAAGGGCAATATCTTGAGAGAGACTGATGGCAATGCATCTTTTACTATACTAAATTTTAAAAATTTAAACATTATATATTTTGATCACATTTTATGTGATTGTGACAGGGGTACTATTTGCATGAAAAGAGAATTTTGGGGGTTAGACTGATACTCTTGCATGTGTTGGCAATTGGACAGGTATTTGTGGCTGGTGCAGGCAGCTTGTGGGAAGTGGCACATGGTAATTCCCAAATAAAGCCATTTTAATGAGGAGCACACTCAAGGGAACCCCATCTGTTCCCATAGCAGGAAGCTTTCTTGCAATGTTGCTGATATATTGTCAGTCAGTCCCTTTTTGAACATCTGCAGAGACAGTAAAAGGACTATTTACCAAAAGAAGTTCACTCCAATTTTAAATATATCTACTCATAAGGCAGTCCATCCATGTGTCTGAATGGAATTCCACCTCTGTTGGTCTGAGGTCCTCCTTTTGGACCCACAGTAAGTTTCTCTTCTATATGATAACCTTCAAGAATAAAGAATGAGATTACATTGCTGTGAAGTTCCCTCCCCCCCCCCGAGATTACCAATAAGTCGTCTCAGATTCCTTAAAAATGCAGTCAGTAACTCAGTTGTGGATGGAAGATAGACCCCTCCTGTGCTGAATGATCTTGGTCCCCACCAAAAAGAAAGACTGATGTGTGTGCTCCATGTCTCTTTTACTGTTCTTTACTGACACAACGGTTTTCATCAGTGGTGACACCTACTAGGGTGAATGGCTAAAGGAGTGGAAATAGAGGAAAGTTGAATTGGTAACCTCTGGCTGTCCTCAAGTTAATGGTATACCTATTAAAGTTGGTAGCCCCTTTCTATTTTTTTCTAGGCTAAATATATGTTTATATTTCTTAAATAATTTAATTCATATCACTTAATAAACATTGAGAGAAGTGATTACTTGTGAAGATTTATACAACTGTTGGAATAACAGGTAGAGGACAAAATTTTTACTTTCAAAGAATTTATTCAAATTCTTTATCTTGTTAAAAGAATTTATAGTGAAACAGAACAGAAAGCTGAACAGATGTATGACAGTAACCTTGGATAAGTGATAGGACAAAGACACAGGTAAGGACTAGTATGCTGGGGATCTAAACTGTGCCTCAAAACCCTCATGTGCTCAGAGGTGGGACTCTTAGAAAGTGATTGATCCTGAGGGCTTTAGCCTCACAGTGGGTTAAGTCCATTGATGGAGCCATAATTTGATGCTATTCTTGGGACATGATGTAATCTCAGGAGGAGGGGCCTAGTTGAAGGAAGTAGGTCAGAAAGGCATGACCTTGGTACTGTATCTTGTCCCCTCCCCCTTCCTCTGTCTGTTGCTCCCCTCCCCCATCTCTCTGTTTCTGGGTGCATTGAGGTGAGTGGCTTTCCCTTGCCATGCCCTTCTTCCGCAATGCTCCTGCCTTGCCACAGTCTTAAAGCAATGGAACCAGCTGGCCATGTACAAAACCCTCCGAAACCATGAGCCACAATAAACTTCCTCCTCTAAGTGGATTTTCTCAGGTGTGTAGTCAGAGCAGTGGAAAGCTGACTAACACAAGAATCCTCTTCATATATGAGAGAAGAAGCACCGAGCCTGGACTTGGAAATGGTTTGGGGACAAAATGCATAGAAAGTGTTTGAGGTAAGTGAGTCTTAGAAGAGGAGGAGGAGGAGGAAGAGGAAGAAGTGGGCGAGGAAGAATTAGTCTCATGAAGAAAGATGGGTGAGGGAAGGGCAGGTAGAGCTGCAAAGGTTTTGTGTTTTTGAAAGTAAGGGGAAACTGATTTGTTCACAGCATGCTGAAGCCTGGAATGTGAATGCCAGAGCAGCAAGAGATAAAGCCAGACAGAGATGTGTGGGCTGCAGTGAGGGAGTTTTTGCTACGTAACAAACCCGGTTTGAAATCCAGTGTTTTCAGACACTATGTGTTATTACTGCTCATGAGTCACTCAGTCAGCTACTGAGTCCTACTTATCACTATTGGCCATGGTCTGGTAACAGGGGCTGGCTGGTCTCGGCTGGCCTCTCTCACAGGGTGGCCGTCAGTGGGGTGTGAAGGTGGTGTGCTTCTTGTCATACAGCATACCAACCTGCACTTGTTCACATGATGCTGACAGAAACACAGAGTGGGACCATGTGTGGCCACAGAATACTCAGGTTTGGAACTGATATACTGTCACTTATGTCACATTTTATTGACCACAGCAATCACAAGACCACATTAGATTCAGAGGACAGAGACATAGCCCACCTTGTTGCAAAGGATGTATGAAAAAGAATGTATCTATAGTATGTATAAGATATATAAGGAAGATGTATAAGGTAGGTATTTTGTGTATGTGTGCAAAGGAGGTTGCTCAACTTCATAACACAGTGACTATTATGTTGGGCACCCATATTGTTCCACATCTTGAAACTGGAATCCTTTATCTCCTATTGCTGAGTCCTTTAGCACAATGAGCAACAGTGTTTCTGGGAATTCATCCCTGGCTCCTCCCATTTCCCTGAGATAAAATTTTACATGGCCCAGGCTTGCTCTCGTATAGATCTCTCCAGAATAGATTTTCAGTTTTCCTAGCTGGTGAACTTCTGTATTCCAACTTGACAGGAAAAAAAGCAAAAGAAAGGAGGAGACAGGGAGAAAGGGAGGAAAGACAAGAGGGAACAAGAGCAAGGGGAGAGAGAGAGAGAAGAAAATTAAATGTGGGTGCCTTTGATTCTGTCTCAAATCTATACCACACACACTCTATTTGACAGGCTCTAATTTTTGGGTGCATCTCATTTAACATTTAACTAAAAATAGAACTTTAAACATGTTATTCTGGAAATAATCCTAACGAACTTTTAATAGCAATCACATTTGGGGAGAGGAGCTGAAGCAGGCTTGTGGGGACAGATTTCAGGTTTTCCTTTGGGATTTTTCTCTCCTGGTTGCATTCTGTAAGCACACCAAAGAGATTATCTGGACAACCAGATTATGAAAAATGCTGCTGTCTTTTCCTATTTCTTCTACCTCACTAAACAATGTTTTAAACAGTGGTGCTACTTTTTTGTTGTTTCTATACCAGCAACAAAAGAAGCAATCACTTTGTGCCAGGCATCATGCTGACGTGCTCTACATATATTATCATTTTTGTTCCTTAACCAAGATGGAGAGGGACTTCTTACATGGGATTTAAGGATAAGGACATGAAGCACAGAGCAGTTATGGAATTTGTCTGAAGCTACACAGCTATCAAGAATAATGGATTTACTACCAGTTTTCTGTGACTCCATTGCCAAGATTTGGTTTGCTACGTCATGATAATGCCTTCCATCTTTTAATGGACACCCTATTAAAATTTGAAGTCATCAGAGTGCAACTTGGAGCACTGCCTAACTTCTTATGGTCATCTCTCCCTCCTAGTGTTGGGTCAACAGCATCAGGCAGAATTGTCCTCAGTCTTCAGGGGAGTATCCCAGCCTCCTTTTTTCCTGAACTTTGAAAAGCTTGCTCCTTGTGTTGAAAGATGATGTCCAACTGAGCTGATGCTTCTACTCTTTGCTTTCGCAAAAATTTAAATGGCCACTGTTTTTCCTCGTTGCTGTTTTCTTAGCTAACTAGTTTGTTGCTACTGATCAGAATTTCAGAGCAGGATAATTGTTGTCCTTATCACTTTTTCAGGCTTCAGGGACCTGGAGTGGTTGTAAGTCCCCTGGGGAATGTATTTCATATGTTGTGCTTAGCTGGGCTTGTCCCTTCCTTACCACATAATAAAGTGCTCTGAGTCCTGCATTCTGCTGGTTACTTTGAGTTTTATTTGTTTGTTCATTATTACCCACAACTGAACTTTAAGTTTGGGAACAGCTTCCACATTTCTGGAAATCATGGGTCAGTGAGTGGCTCCCCATTTTTCTGTTATTGTTATAGATCAGTTTGGAAATGAAATTCAACCTCAAACCTTCTCTGATTTCTTTCTCTCACCTGATTCCCCTCCCTGATATTTAGTTAATGATTGTTCTTTCTTCAGAATATCGCTTAGATCATGCTTTCATAACTATTTTTGCCATCATCAGTAAAACAAGTTTGGGTTTTGAAACCTTTTAACCTACTGTGTGGCAATAACTCCTGGACCAGTACCAGACAGATTTCCTCCCCAGCCTCTACCCCCTGGTTAGTCTGAACTGATAATGGATCTTGCCTTCCTTTCCAGTGACTGAATAGGGAAGGGCATGTGACCCAAAACTGTCGTAGGAAGTGTGACAAGACATTTACCGCGAGCCCTGCAGAATGACTTTCTTGCTTCTGGAAACCAGAGGAGCTGGTTTCTCTGCTTCCTCCGCATGCAACAGCAGAGTCTCCAGTGACCATTCCTCACGTGCAGCACCCGGTGCCCGCCCTCCTCTGTAGTTCTTGAGATATTCAGTGTTGACCTGGAGCCCGCCCTCCTTGCAGTTACGCTATGTTCAGTGTTGACTGCTGATATTTCAAAATACAAAAGTAAAAAGTTCTCTTACAGATACACTGATGTCTTTGCCTGTAAGAGTCACACTTCCCATCTTACTCATGCCAGATCAGCCACCCCAAGCGCGGAAACCCTTTATGACTTCACACTTCTAGTTTTGTTGAGTGAAGGGCATTGAGAGTCAGCAGCCAGGATCCAAGTTGGTAAGAATCTGTATAGTTCTATATCTTCATGACCTTCTTGTGCTTCCTATTTAAAAATATGCCTATTTTGTCATTTTCACTCATTCGACAAATATTTATTGAGTTCCTCATTGCCATGTAGTAAGCTAGACCCTGGAAGTGAAAAAGGAAAATGAAAGAACAAGAGTTAGTTTTTGCCATCACAGACTTCACAGTCTATTAGAGGAGCATGGCAGGAGCACATGCTGCCTGCTCGGTGAGCCGCCTCAATTTTCTTGTTAACAGAACCTCTGTTTTGTTCAGACAGTGATGTGTCTAACCCAAGGGGGATCTCTAATGTGTCTAGGAGTGAGCGTGTGTCTACCAATTGACTGCAAGTCCTAATGGGAATTTGGAAAAGGATTTTCCTGATGATAAAAAGTAGGAACGGATAACATACCTCCTTACTTCTTGGAGCCTTGTTATATGGGCCATGAAGATGTGTGGAGCTGTGGCAGCCTTCTGGAGATGGAGAGACAGGCCTGTCATTGAGATGCTCGCCAGTACCAACGTCACGGAGCTGCTGACCCAACTTGCAGCTGTCTATGTCCAGACTTAGCTTCCTATAAGGCATTGATTAAGGTAATCAGTGCCTTTCGTGTTTAAGCTGCTGGTTGTTTTTCTAACAAAGCGAGAGATAAAGTCATGCAAATAAGTATCTGAAATACAGTGTCATAAAAATGACTATAGAGCCATGCATGTGAAGGCATATACTTAGAGGTATAAAATGATAAATGACATTCTCTTCCTTCCCTGAGAACCACAATCCAGGAGGAAGCAGACCCAAATAATGCATTTTTTTAGTTCACATAGTAAATGCAGTACTAGAAATATGCACAGAGAAATATTGGGGTACCAGAGGGGGAAATCTGTCCTAAGGATCTGTAATGTTTGCCTGTGATGAGAATAAACTGAAGCACATTTTCAAGAGCATCACAGAGGTCTTGATGGCTCCTTCTAGTGCATCTCCTCTGCAGGCGCATGGTATCGGTTTGTCTCATTGATGGTAAAGTGACACCTGCATTACGTGAGTGAAGAGGTGTCTGCCAGAGTGTCCTCTTTAAATACACCATTGCTCTGTTATTAATATGTATTTTGTCAACCTGGGCAACTTCCTGATGAATCAATTATTACAATATTCATAAAATAAATTTTAAAACCTCTATTCCTTCTATACTGCATGTAATTTTATAAAGGGAGCATTCATTCATGTCCAATTTTATTGAATAGATAATTTACAAATATTATTTATTTTGATGTTAAATTATACCAAATTTGAAAGCAGGAGATTCTTAAATGTTCCCTTAAGTCCTTATTCTCTAAGAATTTTATTTTCTTACTTTATTGCAGAAGAATATGTTCCAGACGCATCTTGAATTTTTCCCGCCCTGGCCATGAAATCAGCTGTTCTCCAAGTGATCTTGTTTTCTTTAGTGGAGAATCATGTCATAGTCAGAAACCAAGAACTGAGCACAAGACATGTTCATTGATACTGGGGTATCATGGCTGCTAGGCCTTCCCAATGGACATCAGAAATAGACACTGGTATGCATACATGTACATATTTAAATATATATACCTGTAAACCTACAGATATATGAGTAAAATATATCTAGTTCTTTGCTTTACTTAGAAAATTTAAATCTGTAATATCTATCTATATCTACATCTCTATATCTCTATATCTTTATCTATATCTTAGTTACTTATCTCATTGCTGAGACAAAATACCCAACACCCAAAGTTAAAGGGACGAAAGGTTTATTTAGCTCACTGTTTATAGAGGTTTCAATCCATAATCGGTTGGCTCCAATGTAGGTTTGTGTGGCAGAGGGGCAACAGTTCATGGTGGCAGAAGCTGGCAAAAGCAACAAGGGAAGTGGGGGGGACAAGCCTCTTCCTGTCCCTTACATTGCATGCACGCTATACTGCATGAATGCTTCCTTGGGTGAAGCACTCACGCCTTTAATCCTAGCACTGGACCGTGAATCAGTCACAAACTGTAGATTCAGCCCCCTCTGAAAAGCCTGCCCCTCATGACTGCATGAGGCATTAGGAGAACATCTGGACATAAACCATAACAACATAGGTATAAATTAAACCATAAGTTCATACTGATAACCCCAATTCTAATGCAACATATTTGTATCTTCCTGTGGCATTGAGAAATCTGTCTATTATTTATAAGCTGTGATTGAAAAATATGCTGAATACTTAAGTTTTAAAAATTTATTACAGTAAAAGACACATTACCATCAATCCCTTTCAAAATCCCCCCACCTTGCTTCAAACACACTTATCCCACCATTCTTGCCATTTCCTGAAGCAATTCTGGAAGTCCTCTTTCATGAGTGTCTTTAGTTACACTATTCTTACTGCCTTGATGTCTGAATTGATACAAAACTTTCACAGTCATTTTGATTTGGGGGAGGAGCCAGAAGTTGCATGGAGCCAGATCCAGTGAATAAGGTGGGTGAGGACACACTAGAATGTTTTGTTTGTTTGTTGTTTTTTTTTTTTGTCTTTTTGAGACAGGGTCTCACTATGCAGTTCAGGCTGTCCTTGAGCTCACTTTGTAGCCCAGGCTGATCTCGAACTCGCAATGATCCTCCTGCCTCAGCTTCCCGAGTGCTGGGATTTCAGTCATGCGCCACCACACCCGGCTAGAATGTTTTTAAGAGCCTGCCTTTTTGCTGTATGGCACTCAGCAGTGACATTCACTGTGTTTTTTATAACACCCCATGAAGACAATCAGGAAAGAGGACTTCCAGATTTGCTTCAGAATGTGGCAAGAAAATTTGGATAAGTGTGTTTGAAGTGTGTTGGGGGGGTGGTTTTTAGGGGAATTAATGGCAATGTCTTTTAATATAGTAAATTTTAAAATGTAAAACTTCATCACATATTTGATTACCTCTTGTACTTGTTTAAATATAGTTAAAACAGTTAAATTGCTCACCCACTGAATGATGGCGATTCAATTAGCTACATTTATATATTTATTTACAAGTCTTATCATCTTTAATCTAAAGGTATACCTCTACTTTAGTACTTTTGACCAGTTTTTTCAATTTTATTTTTTGTTGGTACATGTTTGCCAGACCAATTATTTGTTTATAGATGTTTCTCCACTAAAATATAAGAGCTTTGAAGGCAGGAACATACTCTTATTTTCCTTAAATTTTCTAAGCCAAGTAAAGGACCTAACACAAGTAAATTACTCTGGCAGTAGTTGCTCCACGAATCAGTAAACAAATGACTAAAGAACTCAGTTATTCCCATCATCTTTAGAAGAAAGCCTACTACTTAAAACACAACTGTCTGTATTCTATTTTCCCATAAGTGGAGCTGCCCTTATTATAGAACCCAATATTTGCACAATATATCCTTCATCCTCAGCCCTCTGCTCTTGTTCTTTTTGTAATAAGTACAGTCTTTCTATCCTTCTCTACTCAATTTCATTTAAGTAAATGACCCCCCACATTCTGTTTTAAAGCTCAAAATGACCACAACATATTTCTGTAAATGGCTGACTTGCCTGTATATACTAACACGCACCATAAATATTTTGGGTGGATGCTCAGACGCTAGCTATGCATTTCAGTTTACCCCACTGTGCATCCACTTCAGACCCCGTGCAGTGTACGCAAGTGGATAACAATATGCAAATGCTTTATAGATGAATGTGTGAATGGCCAGTTGTTGTTAATCTGTGAGTTCCAGGTTCTTAGGATGTCCTTTGGTATGACCCGGATTTCTCCATCCAGAGAGGTTAGGTCAGTATATTACAACTAAAGATTTATTCTTAGGCTTTGAATTTATACTCTTATTCTTCCCCTTAATTTTTATTATTTTATTATTTTATTTGTTATTTTAGAGAGAAAAAAGATAATGAAACCGAGTTTTGAAACAGGTTAGGACAGTTACAATAATTGATACATTGTGTATTGTTGTATTTGTAGTAGTTATTCAGAGTACAGGATTTAGGCACGATGTCTTGTCTAAACAGTATTAGCACAAAACATTCTTTTCAAATAACTAAGAGAAGCTATCTGTATAACTATCTTAACTATCTTGTGTATACTTATATATATTTTTTCCATTTCTTTTCCCCTTTCCCCCATCTCAGTTTGTCTTCTCCTTTGAACAGTTTTTGACCAGTTCATTAATATCTATTGTATATTTCAGATTCTATTTCCTTGTTCTATTTCTTACATTAATGAGACAATATGATGTTTACACATATGGGTCTGATTTATTTCACTTATGAGTATAGTCTCGAATTGCATCCACTTACTTATAAAAGTCTCCAGTCTATCCTTCTTTATACCTGAGTAGTATTCCATTATTTAAAAACCCCACATTTTTTTTTTATCCATTCTTCAGTTGATGGGCATCTAGGTTGCTTCCAAGATTTAGCTATTACAAATTGTGCTGCTATAAACATGGGTGCACATATATTGTTGTGGTATGATGTTTTTAACTCTTCTGGGAAGATACCCAGAAGGGGAATAGTTGGGTTGAACAGGACCTCTAATCCCAGTTTTCGTCTCACTCTTTTTTTTTGATAACGGGAATCAAACTCAGGACCTCACACTTGCCAGTCAGGCACTGCACTACTGAGCTAAATCCCTTGCCCTAATCCCAGTATTTTAAGGAATCTGCACGTTGATTTCCACAGTAGTTGCCCCAGTTTACATTCCTACTAACAGTGGAGGAGAGTTTCTTTCTCCCCAGAGCCTTGCCAGCCTTTGTTATTGGTTGATTTGTTGATAATAGCCATTCTTGCTGGTGTGAGATTGAATCTCAGCATTGTTCTAATTTGCATCCTTCAAATGACCAGTGATGTTGAACATTTTTCGTGTATTTGCCATTTGTATTTCTTCATCTGAGAAGTGAATATTCATCTCAGATGGCTATTTTTGGATTGGGTCTTTGATTTTGGAGGGTCTGATTTTTTCTATTTTTTTTTTTATTTTCTTCCTGTACCGGGAATTGGACTCATGACCTCACGCTTGCCAGACAGGCACTGTACCGCTGAGCTAAATCCCAAGCCCCTCAACTTTTTATATGTTCTAGATATAAGTCCTCTGTCTGTGAGACAGCTAGCTATAATTTCTTCCCATTCTGTGGGTTGTCTTTTCACTCTGTTGGAGATTTCTTTTGTTGTGCAAAACTTTTTAATAAGGTGAAATCCCATTGGTTGATTCTTTGTAATATTTCTCTTGCAGTCTAGGTTTTGTTCATGAAGGCTCTGCCTACACTTATGTCTTCGAGATTTCTATTTTCTCTTCCACTAAATTTAGTGTTTCTATTTTAATATTTAGATCCCTGATCCATTTTGACTTTAGTTTAGTGCATGGTGATAGACATGGATCTGGTTTTAGTCTTCTGCATGTGGCAAGCCAGTTTTACCAGCAACATTTATTAAAGAGACTTATCTTTCTTTTAGTGACATGTTTGGCTCCTTTGTCAAAGATAAGGTGGCTGAGTGTATTTGGGGATGCATCTGCATCTTCTATCCTCTTCCAATGATCCTTAGGCCTGGTTTTTTTGTTTGTTTGTTTGTTGCTAATACCATGCTGATTTTATCAGAGTAACTTTGTGGTATAATTTCAGGTCGGAATTGTGATGCCCCCTGACTTGCCTTTGTTACCCAGAATTGCTTTTACTATTCTAGGTCTCTCCTGGATCCAAATGAATTTTAAGAATGTTTTCTCTACATCTATGAGGTGTGTTAATGGTATTTTGATTGGGATTGCATTAAATCTATAAAGCAGTTTTGGGAGTATGGCCATTTTTACTAGGTTTGTTCTTCCTGTCCAAGAACAAGGGATGTCTTTCCATTTTCTGATATTCCCTTCAATCCCCTTTTTGTGGTACTGTAATTTTCACTGTACACATCTTTTATATCCTTTGTTAGATTGATTCCTAATATCTCATTTTTTTGGATGTTATCCTAAAGGGTGAGCTTTCCCTAATTTCTCTCTCTGTGAGTTTCTTGCTTGTGTACAGCAATGTTATTGACTTTTGAGTGTTGACTTTGTATCCTGCTACACTACTGAATTTGGATACTAAATCTACAAGTTTTTTGTGAAGTTTTTGGGGTCTTCTATGTAGAGTATCATATCACCTGAAAATAATGATAATTTAACTTCTTCCTTTTCTATCTTTATTTCTTCTGTTTTTCTCTTGTCTAATTGCTCTGGCTAATGTTTCAAGATGTATATTGAATAGGAGTAGTGATAGTGGAAGTCCTTGTCTTGTTCCTGATTTTTTTTTTTTTTTTTTTTTTTGGTACCCAGAATTGAACTCACAACCTTGCACTTGCCGGGCAGGCGCTGTGCCGCTGAGCTAAATCCCCAGGCCCTGTTCCTGATTTTTGAGTGAAAGCTTTCAGTTTCTGACCATTTAATATGATTTTAACTGTTGGTTTGTCATAGATGGCTTTTATAAGATTGAGGTAAAGACCATCTATTCCAATTTTCTGTAGGATTTTTATCATAAATGGGTGTTAGACTTTATCAAAAGCTTTTTCTTCATCTATTGAGATGATCATGTGATTTTTGTCTTTGGTTCTGTTAGTATGGTGTATTACATTTATTCTTTTGCATATGTTGAACCATCCTCGCATCCCTGGTGTGAATTCTACTGGCCATGATGTATAATCTTCTTGATGATTTGTTGCATTCTCTTTGCCCATATCTTATTAAGGATTTTTGCATCAATATTCATTAGGGAGATTGGCCTGTAGTTTTCTTTCTTGGTTGGGTTGATTTTTATTATATCATTAGTCTCATTCACTCTAGGAGACCAGCAATGTTTTGCTATCAATTCTTTGGAAGTAATGGCAAAGCCAAATACCCACAGGCTTCCAACTTGAGCCAGGTTCAGAACACTTGTCCAGAATCATAAACAGAGTACAGACTTCATGTAGGTTTGGAGAGTCTTCTTAGCCACTTTTTACAGAGATGACAGAGTTGCCATTTGAGATATGTGAAGAGATAAATATGCTCAACAGTATCAGCTGGCATCTGTAGATCTATGAACAATAAATATTCATGTGTTATTTCTGGTTCCCACTTTGAGTTTATTTGCCACAATTCTCCTGTGACTTATTTTGTGTTGAGCTAACAAAAAGGTATTTAAAACACCAAAGGTATTTAAAGCAAGCATTACTGATCTTGTGAATAAAATAGTTCATTCAATCACAATTATCAGTTTCCCATGCTTTTTGGAAATGCCTTGTATGATTTAAATGACCACATGAATATTTGTAGGTTTTATCAGAAGTCTCACCTTCAAAGGCCAATCTTCACCACCAAAATATCAATTCCAGATCCTGGATCTGAAGCCAACATTCCTGGAGCATATTTTAGTCCTCAAAATCGCAAAGCCAATACCAATGTCAATTTCCTACGATTATAAACATTTGTTTGCTTAAAGTGTTTTCTCTTTTAAGTTACAATTGATCTATCAACCAACCTTATACTCAGGAGCACATATTCTATGAGAAATATTTCTCCCTTAAGGCAAAGAAACTGTTTTCTCTTCATTTCCCTCAACTTACTCAGTAAAGTTGATCTAACCCTAAGTTCTGAAGCGGGAAAGACATCAGATACTGCAGATTTCTTGGTCTGCTTGGCAAGAGTCACTGAGTGAGAGTAACTTTGGGATCATCGTTGAAGCAAGATCCATTGTACAGAGAGCCACGATTATTGACTGCGGCCAGCTGGGGACAGAGATATTTAGCTCTCAGCTCAGCACAGAGCAGTCTCTGTCCTTTAGAGAATGTTCTTGCTGTTCTGAGCAAACTCTTCTTGCATCTTGTAAGGCTTATCTTTAGCAAGCACTGTCCACAGGGATTTTTTTTTTTAAACTCAGGGCTATCAGTCTCCTTTTGTATCCCTGAAAGTAACTTGGTGGCACTGCAAATAGTTTTCAGTATAACCTCACATATTACTAACTTTTCCAGCTGGATGGACAACAAGCCCCATGAGGTTAAGTGATATAACCTTAGGTTATGGAGTGAGTCAGTTGCTTGTCTATGTTATAAAATGTGTGTCCATTCTGGCTTCCAGGATGTCTCCTAACCAACAGAGCACATGGTCCATCTTCTGCAATAGGACCAGCCTGTCTGCAGAGAAATAGAATTAAGCTATTAGCAAGCAGTTTGAGACTGTTGTAGAAGGACCAGCAACAATGGCCACTTCTACACAACATTTTAAGAGAGCTGTTTGTTTTGGCAGTGCTTCGTTATATTACACATTGCTGCCACTTAATTGTCCTTGTGAAGATAAACAAAGACCTTCTGAAGCAGAGCTGGAAGCTGTATAACTCTGGCAACTAAACGTTTGCTAAATGAGGGAGGAAAAGGGGCTTTGCTCTGTATATTCAGCTGTACTCTGAAACAACTGCATCTTGTCTACACAGGTAGCCATATCCTGAGCCTCTGCATCCTTCTTTGATTGCTTTCAAGTGAGCAACAAAGTTTAAAAATGTATTCCTACTCTTGATTTCCTTGTTATCAAACTGTTCTTCTGACCTTCAAAGTTGTTTGGCAAGTTCAAAGCAAACACAAGACACAGTCTCCAGATTTTTGTATTGCTCTTTAAATATAACACAAATCACATGGCTGCAATGATGTTGATGAAGACAGTGGACAGTGTCTAATAACAGAACCCATTAGCTAAGAGTAGTGGAAGCCACTCTTGGTTCTGTCAAGGTCATGCCCTCCTGTGTGATCCTGTGGTCTTCCCTAGTCTCATAACATACACTTCATCATATTTTGTGTGAAGTGGTCCTGCCTAGCAACGCCTTACCCACTTAAACTGTACCAGAGTAAAGACATTGTCCACTTGTTTCCGAGGCTTGTACACAGTAGGCTTATAGTCAGTATTTTTAAATGAAAGATTATAATGTTAAAGTGAAATGTGTAGCCAAAAGGCAGAATGCACTAATTTTCTGTGGCTCCTGCAACAAATTACCACCAACTCAGCGACTTTAAAGATCAGAAAGTTAAGCCAGGTGTTGTGGTGCACTCAGGAGACTGAGGCAAAAGGACTTTTGTGAGTTCCAGGTCAGCCTGAACTACATAGTGAGTTCAAAACCAGTTATACTACAAAGCAAGACTCTGTCTTAAAAAAAAAGAAAGTTATTTGCTCACAGTTCTGGGCACCAAGAGTGCACATCAGAGTCGCTGGGCAGAAATTGACACCGAGTAGTGTTAGCAGGGGGCTCTCCGTGGGGATCTGTTTCTTGCCTCTGGTAGTTTGCCTTAATTTGTGGCTGACTCACTCCAAACTTCAAAGTCAGCATCTCCAAATCTCTCTCTGCTATGTCTTCACATTGCTTTCCCCGTGTGTGTGTGTGTGTGTGTGTGTGTGTGTGTGTGTGTGTGCGCGCATTACATCACTCCCTGCCTCTTTCTTAAGGATTCGTATGATTTATTTAGGGCCTACCCAGGTAATTCAGGTTGACCTTCCCAACATCAGATACTTAATCACATCTGGAAATGAGATAGGAGAGGACATAGCTTAGACTGGTTGGGAAGAGAGGCATGGCAAGACCCCAAGATCTACATAGTATTGCCTCTCTGGACCCCATAAGTAGAACTTCTTGTGGGTTCCCACAAGATGTGCATGGCATAAAAAAGACAGGACACCATGAGACTCTCCTATTGTGACTCTTCTTGGTAGCTGTCTTAGTTATTTTTTCCTCATTGCTGAGACAAAATACCCAATGCCCAAAATTAAAGGGGGAAAGGTTTATTTAGCTTACAGTTTGTGGAGGTTTCAGTCTATAATCAATTGGCTCCAAGGCAGGGTGGCACATGGCAGAGGGCAACAGTTCACAGTGGTAGAAAACAGCAAAAGCAACAAGAGCAAAGAGGGAGGAGCAGAGAGAAGACTCTTTGTGTCCGTTGTATTGTAGCCAGACTACTCACTCTAGGGTGAATGTAGCCCTCAAACCCATAATCCCAGCATTGGACCATAAATCAATCACAAACTCTAGAAGCCTGCCCCATAACTGCATGAGGCTTCGGGGGGACCTCTAGACACAAACCACAACAGTAGTCCACCCTGTCTTCCATGCCATGGTGTACTTGTGATTTTTCTTTTTTCTTTTCCTTTCTCTGGCCCAAGTTTGCCCTGCAAAGCCAGTTTCTCCCTCACCCCCCATTTTTCAAATAAACTTTGCCACCACTTTTAGCTTGTCTCATTCAGTTCTTTGTTTAAAGAGAGAAAGATATGGAATATACTTAACTGGCAAGACATTTCTAAAAGGAATTACCTGATAACATAGATATCTTGCAATAGCAAATCCACTTTCAACTATCAGGGATTAGAACATGGATACTTTTGGGGCTCACTTTTTAGTCTCCCATAGGAGGCTTAAAAGCCAAAAATTCATAATGACAAAGAAGTTAACAAGAAGTAATTTGATAAGAAATAATATATAACCAACAGAATGATCAAAACCTTTGAAAATGAGGAATTTGATTAAAAGGGAGTAAAAGTAAATTTTAGAAAGAACACAATATTTTGACTGTCTAAGATGGTAGACCATGTATCCCAGTAGTAAAGAGTACAAACACTGGAACCTAGTTGGTTAGAGTCTGTCTCCACCACTTAGTCTGTTTAATATGCCCAAATTCATTGACTTTTCTGTGCCTCAGTATCCTCATCTTTCATATAGGAATAATACAAGGACTTTACTAGGTTGTGTTTAATTGTTAAAACAATAAATGTATTCAAGGCATTAGAAATGTTAGCTATTATAAAGGAAACCAAAAGTGTGTAAGAGAAGAAATATGAATTTTGAAAAGAACAGAAAGAAGAAACGTATGGAAACTATACATTGGTAAGAAAATAGGACTTTGAAATGATTGTCAGGAAGAAAGAGTAAAGAAAAGATAACTGCATAAGTGACATAAGATGAGAGGTATTTTAAAGGCAAATTAAAGACATTTGCAACCACAAATTTGAGGGGGAAATAGGGCAAATATGTTGTATATCAAAAGAAAGATGAAGACTGTAATTGAGGACATCAGGAAAATTGCAGAAAGTACAAAGGAATGTTCTAAAACTAACAACTGTTCTTTCCTTTATGTATTTGTGTGGATGGTAGCGGTTTTCTTTTCAAGTCTTCTATGTCTCTGCTGGGATTTTTTGTCTAGTTACTGTATTAATTGCTGAGAGAAATCTCTGAATATTGAAATGTCAGTTTCTCCCTTCAGTTATGTCTGTTTTCCCTCATGTTTTTGAAGTCCTTTATTAGTCTCACCCACATTTATGATTGTTATGTCTTCAGTTAATTGACCCCTTTATTTCAAAGAAGTATTCCTCTTTATCTCTGATAATCTCTGTTTGCCTTCTGAATTAGTCCCTTAGAGCTACCATTAAAAGTTACACAGAGTGAGCGTTCTATGCCAACAGAAATGAATACAGAAGTCCAAACCTGGGAGCCCACAGGGCCTTTCTCCCTTTGAAGTCTCTAGGGAAAAATTCTCCCAGTGGTCCTGTTGGCTGCTTGCACTCGTTGGTGCTCTTTGGCTTGAGATCAGTCAGTCCAGTCTGTGCCTCTATCATCACTTAGGCTTCTCCCTGGTTATTTCTGTGTCTCTGTGTCCAAATTCCCCTCTTCTGGTATGGGCACTAATCACTGGATTAAAGCACCCCCTGATATGCTATCATCTCTCCCAATATAATTACATCGGCAAGGAGTCTATTTCTAAATAAGGTCATATTCGTGGGTACCATGGATTAGGATGTATACATGTATTTTTGGAGTGCAAAATTCAACCAGTATCTTGAAATCTATTTTGTCTAGTGCTTGAATAAGCCACTCTAGCTTTTCAATGCTTTCTATTATATACTGTATGTTCTCCATTTATTTCCTCTGAGCTTGTGTCTTCAGACGTAAGTTATCTTTTGTACGCAGTAGTGTTTTACTAACATGTTAAACTCCTTTCTGACAATCTCTGCCTTTTGATTGTTTGCTTTGTTTTTGAAGACAAGTTCTCACTATGTATTTCAGGGTGGGCTTGAATGCACTTTCTAGCCCAGGTTAGCCTTGAACTTGCTGGGATCCTCTGATTGCTAGGGTTACAACACGTGTCACAACTCTGGTTGCCTTTTGATGGAATCATTTAACTGGATACTGCTTAATACAGTTATTTATATATTTGAGTGGGCTACCATTTTATAGTCTGGGTTTTTTTGGTCTTTTTTTTCTTGTCTCCTCTATGTTCTCTATGTTTTTCATTTTTTGTCTTTAAAAATATCTGGATATTTTAAGTTCCATTTAAATGTTCTTAGTGGCTTTTCAGCTATGCTCTTTATGTTTTTTTCAGTGATTGGCTAGAAATTACATACATATTACATATGTATATAGTTTAACAGTTAACATAATAAACTTATTCACAGTTTTGTAGAATGTGGAAAACTCATGAACATATATCACCACACCTATCACTGCCCCTCATTGTGCCATAGCTATTATATGCATTAAATATACTGATATTGTAAAATCTCAGAAGACAATGCCATAATTTTACTTTTTACAGATTTATTTTAAAAATTAAGAAGCAAAACCAAAAAACCTCTTTTATATTTCCTCAGCAATTTTTGTCCTTTCTGTTCTTCTTTCTCTCCTGAGAATTCAAATTTCCCTCAAAAATCTTTTCCCTTCTGCCTGAGGAACTCTCATTAACCTTTGTGCACGATGCAGATCTGCTAGCAGTGAAGTTTCTTAGTCGTCTTTATCAGAAATTGTTTTCATTTTGTCTTTGTTTTAGAAGGACTTTTTTTCTGGACTGAGGACTCCGTGTTGACAGTTTTCTTTTTTAATCTCACATTCTTCTGGCCTTCATGGTTTCTGACTAGAACGGCATTCTCAGTCAGATTCTGTTCCCTTCTAAGTAATGGTTTGTTTTGGTTTGTTTTGTTTTGTATTGTTTTGTTTTGTTGGTTTTGTGGTGCTGGGGATCAAACCCAAGGTCTCCCACATACTAGGCAAGCTCTCTACCCAGCTCTATTTTAATTTTATTCTTTCACTGCTTTCAAGGTTTTTTCTTTACTTTTGACTCCATAACTGAACTGTAATGTGTTTTAATGTCAACATCTTCAAGTTTATTTATTCTAACTGGTGTTGATAAAACATCTTGAACCTGTAAATTTCTCTTTCAACAAACTGGGGAAGCTTTTGGCCATTATCCTTTCTGTCTTCTGTCCTCTTCTTCTGCTGGGACTGCTTGTAGGTTGAGTGACCTGATACTACCTGAGAGGGTCCTCAGTCATTTCTAAGTCCTTTGCTCTCTGTTCATCTCCACAGACAATTTCACTGATTTATTGCCAATGTGTGTATTCTCTCCCTCTTTTCAGATATACTCACTTGATAACTAAGTTCATCCAATAATTTAAAAATTTCAGGTATTGTGTTTGTTTAGTTCTAGGATTTCCATTTGGCTCTTTTGATTATTTAAATATCTCTTCTGAGTTTTCTTACATTTTTATTCATCGATAGCCCACTTTGCTTTATTTTACCGAAGACAGTTAAAATAACAGCTTTGAAATTCTTGTGTGCCAGCTTTAACATCTGCTTTATGTCAGGGTCACATGGGGTTGACTTTCTTTTCTCTGGAGTATATGCTGCATTTTCTTTATTTTTATGTCAAGTTGTTTTGGGTTATAGCCTGTATACTATGAATACGAGGTTATGAAGATTCTGATTTGTTCACTTTTTCTAATGGGTGCTATTTCCTTAGTATTAGCAAGACATTTTTTTGGCTGGACATGAAGTGCAAAGTCTGTTTCTTTGGGCAGCAGCTCTGGTCTGGAGCCAAATAATTTTCTTAGCTGGGCTGCTTTCTTCTGATCCATGCATGCAGAGGTCAGTCTGAGATGTGTGCAGACAGGTTTTAGGGTCTCCTCTATTTTCTTTTCCCTTCCCTTCCAGCACTCCCCTGCTTGCTTCAGTAACAGTTTCTCAGCCTCACTTCTCTGATTTTGCTGACCAGGAAGACTGTGGGCTTTTCCATTAGTGTCTCCATTCTGGAGCTGCTTGCTAAGTAACAAATGGACCACATAAATCCCAGCGTGAAAGTTGCAAAAATGGGGACCTTGTATTACAGTGCTGCTCTTCACACGTTCTCTGCCCACAGGAGTCTCTGCTTCTGTCCACTCTCCAGCAACTTCAAGTAGTTCCTTTTGTGTCATAGCCAGCTTTTATCATTTTTTGTGGGGGAGGCACCCTCTGGTAGGGACTTATTCGATCATTACCAAAAGCCAGAAGTCCATTTGATCTGTGCTATTGTTGATAACAGTAAACTGTTGGAAACAACATGAATGTACATTAAGAAGGGAGTGATCCACAAAGGCAAACATCAGCAAAGTGAAAAGCAACCTTCAGAACGGGAGAGAGTTACTCTTCTGATAGGGAATTGGTATAGAGAATATATAAGGAGCTAAAGAAATTAACTCCAACCCCTGAACAACCCAGGCAGTAAAGGCCAAAGGAAGTACAAATGGCCAATAAGTATCTGAGAATTGTCCAACATCATTAGCCTTTAATACAATGTGAATCAAAATTACATTGAGATTCTGTCTCACTCTATTCAGGATGCCTACCATCAACAATGCCAAAAGCAACAAATGCTGACAAGGATGAGAATGTAAAATAGTACAATGACTAAGGAAATCACTATGAAGTTTCTTCAAGTAACTAAAAACAGAATTTTCACTAAACCCAGCTATAGAAGTCCTTGGTATATTCCCAAAAGAATTAAAGACAGCCTGCTATAGCAACACATGCCTACCCATGTTTGTAGCGGTGCAGTTCACAATAACCAAGCTGTGGAAAGAACCTAGACATCTGTCAAAAAAATGAATGGATAAGAAAAACATGGTATATACACACAGTGGAATATTATTCAGCCTTAAAGAAGGATGAAATTATGTCATTTGCAGAAAAAGAAATGGAGCTGGAGGCCATTGTGTTAAGCAAGATAACCCAGACTCATTTAACTATCTCATTTTTTCTCTTATATGCACAATCTAAAATGAATGAATGAATGAATGAATAAATTAAATAAAGGAGAGATAATAGGAAATTAGAAGGTAGAGTTTTAGAGATGGGGAAAAAGATCAGGAAAGAGAGGAAGAAAAGGAGAGAGGAGTAATGGGAAATGCAAGAAATCAAATGTTATATGGATGTACCAGTATATCAAAATGAATCTTGTTGCTACGTATTACTAACATGCAGTAATAAAAAAAAGATTTTAAAAAGCTGTGGCAGCACATCCTCTGGAGTACTGTGCAGCAGTTGGAAGGACAACGGTCACTTTACTAAAAGAGACAGATCTCCAGGACATATACTCAGGAGCTTCTGCACCGACGTGCATTCTGTGTATCGGATGCCTTGGTGCCTGGCAGGCTCCTCCTTCAACATCAACAGTCATCTCTCCAGCTGTCATGAACGTTGGCTACAGAAGGACACAGCAGAGTCCTTCTCTAGGAATTGTCCTCAGCCAAGGACATATTTTCTAAAGCATGCTTCTTCCTCGGAGGTAGCTCGCATTTGGTGACTGGTTAATGTGAGGATGCGATGATCCAGCCTTTTTTCTTCAAGTCAACTCTGACGGCCTCTCCTAGTTACTGTGCCTATGACAGTGGCTAAGACATTAGCCCTATTTTATTATATTCAGTTTGTTCTGTTCAGTCCTGCCTCCCTTGCTCCTTCCCAGGTGTTGTTTCGGTAATCCATTCTCCCCGTTAAATCTCCTGCACAGAGATCTCCCTCTGAGAGCCTTATCTCCTGGGGAATCTTATCAAAGGAAGCCTGACACCCTAAAGCAAGAAAACAACTCACAAACAGAACATGGATCTGTCAATACATGTATGTATGTAAGGCACAGGAAAGGTTCTAGAAGAGTACAGATGAAAATGATAATAGCAGAATACATTAATGTAAGGGATACATTCATTTATATGGACTGCTTAAACTTGTTACAGTTCAAATTTATTTATTTGTCTTTGTGCAAATAAAAACAAATACAATTACAAAAACCAAAAGATCAATCTATGTCTTCACTCCAGATCCTTCAAAACCTACACTCAAGTACCCTGTACTCAACTGCTTCTTATGTTCCTTCACTGGGAGGGGCCTCAGAAGCCTCCTGCTCATGCATCCCTAAGCCAGCTCAGCCTGGTCTTCCTCCACTTTTCCTCCTGTGTTTGCTTCTCTGATGAGTGAGAACATCAGCCAGTGACTGGCTGCACAAACAAGGAATGTGGGAGTCATTTCTCCTTTCCTTTCTCACTGTACCACTTTTAACCCATGTCAGAACAATAGAAATCCTATTGTTCTACCTTTTCAATATCTTTTGGGCCCTTCTAATTCTCTGGGTCCTTTGCCATTATCTTAGTTCAGGTTGCCATCCGTTTTTGTTGGATGATTGTTCAGAATCTTGACTTTTCTCTTTGTCCCCAGGCTTGTTTCTCTTTCATCTATTCTCCACGTTCCTGTAAAGCCTCTCTTTCCACAACATTAGGGTGCTCAAATTACTCCTCTCCGATGGGGACCCATTGTCCTCAGGAGGTTCTCAGTTTCCTAGAATGGCATAGTAAGCCCTCCTAATCTCGCATTATATCGTCCAGCCACACTACATCCCCGACTGGTATACTTGTCACTCTTTTTCTTGTCTGCGTCGCACAAGCCTGGGCCTCTTCAGGTATGTTCTTTACTCTAGGATCTTCCCACATCTGTTTCTTCTGCCTGAATCAGCGCTGTGCTCAAGCCAACTCCCCATCTTTACCTGGGTGCCTGCTATTGCATTTCTAGGGAAGAAAAGTTAGGTATCTTTCAGGTACAAATTAGGTGTCCTGTGCAGTGAGGGCATTTGTGCCCACCCCCGTGGCATTTCCTACCTTGCATTGCTATTGCCTGTTTTCCTGTGATCCTCACTAAGCTATGAGTTCCTCACTGTCTTAGTCTCAGATTAAGCTTTTCATATTCAACAATTAACATGTAAGGTTGCCTGATTCAGCAAATAAAAGTACATGCCATCAAATTCAACTTGAATTTTAGAAAAATAAATCTGCACTTTTTGTTTTGGTGGTGCTGGGGATTGAACCCAGGGTCTCTGTAGGATGGGGAAGTTCCCCACCATTGAGCTACATCCCCAGTTCAAATATTCATCTCTGTTATAAGTGTGCTCCTCAGTGCTGCATGGGATGTATTTGTTCTAGCAAATTATTTGTTCTTTATGTGATTTTCCAGTTTAACTGGCTGTCTTGGCTTTTGTCTGGCAACCCTATCAGCACTGTCTCCTAACAGAACCAAATGATCTACCCCTCCCCCTTTTTTTTTCCTGAAGAATTTTAAAAGCTCATTCACATATTATGACTTCTTAACTCTAAATGGCTCAGAGTGTGCCTCCAACATATATGAACTTTAAAGAATTTTAACCATCATGGCATCATAGACCAAACTAAATTAACGGTAACTCCTTAATGTCATTTAATAAGGAGTGTGAACACAAATTTCCTTGATCTCTCTAATGACAGCAACATCATTCACAGATGCTCTTCAGATGTAGGGAAGGAGCGGGGACCAGGGTCACAGGAGGGTGGTTGTAGCCTTCATGAGATTTCTGAGAGAACGAGAAAATCTCTAGAATTTTCATTTGGATCAGGCCTCACCTGGGAAGGAAGGCATGCTGGGAGGAGTTTGGTCAGCAAAGGCGGTGCGGGGGTGGTAAGGGCCCTGGGTAGCACAGGACTGACGTTGATGAACTGGCTGCCTTCTCACTGCACTTCCCCAAGAGAAGGAAACATCTTCGTTCACATTCTCATCCCCAGGAGCGGGGTTGTGAAAGATGATGGAAACAGGAAGAGCAATGACATGTGCGGAGAGCACTGAGCTGGACTTTCATCCAGTTCATTTCATGACTCCGACGCCCCTCCTGGCAGGGTTTGATTAACTAGCTGTACCCTTCCTCCCGTCATAAATCTGCATCGCTTTCCCAGGAGAAATGTCGCCATTGCCAAATGGCGGTTTTCATAATGAAAGTCCCAGTGATTTATTTATCTTCCCAAGATTCTCCAAACATGAGACACTTAATTGGACTTGTCCAAACACTGTCAGTCAGCCATAGCCTCGAAGACCTCCTCACTCCGTGTTCAGAATATAACGGAAATTAATGACACAATAAAAATGCCAAAACTGGTCTCTGGTAGAGGCAGAGGAAAAGTAATGAAAAACGATCGCACACACTTCTTAGCTGTGTTGTACTGTGTGCATTGTAGTTGGAGTGGGTGTTGAGGGTGGGCAGAGAATAGCAGTGTTCATTTTTTTTAAAAAAAACTTGTGTGATCAGCTCCCAGGTTGGTCTCTCTTTAGACTGGGAAAACTTGGGTCACAAAGAAATTTAGGTAGTTCAAATTGGCTTTGGTAATAACAAATACTGAGCCATTAATTACAGTACTGTGTTTGCATATTGTCTTCTATAGTATATTAAATTAGCTGTTATTTCCAGAGCTAGATTTTAAAAGGTACCATTTCTCTTCCCCCTGAAATTCAGGCTACCCCAGAATGTGTTTCTTGGTGATTTCTGATGCTTCCATGAATTATACATTGTTCAACGACTACCCAAGCCCCAACTTTATTCCCACTAATCTCAACCTCAAGAATCCATCCACAGACCAGGAGAGAGAAGATGAACAGGTTAGGCTAAACTCCCAAACTTCAGTTTCCTCATCTGGCACATGGATATAGAAAGAAACACTTTCTTAGCTTTCCTTATAGAGTGGCAAGAATGAAATGAAGCAGAACTGTATTGTGCACCAAGCTCATCCTGATATTTTAATCAACAATGGTGGTACAGTAAGATTATAATGGAGCTGAAAATTCCTATCATCCTAAGGTGCTAACATTGCAGCAACACATTATTCATGTTTGTATTAACAAACATGCTCTACTGCCAGTGCTATAAAAGATTAGAGATACAACCATATAGTGTATAATACTAGATAACTGTAATAAATTATAGTGTTACTGGTTTATATGTTTCTATATTGTGGTTCTTTTTGTTTGGGTGTACTTCTACTCATTAAAATGTTTGCTATAAAATAATATGTTGTTACACTGGCAGCAGCCTCAAACACCTTTGTGTTTATCGTATCTCTCAATTACGTCAAGAGGCCACATGGAATGATTGGCTCATACCATTTATCCTTGTGAAACATACACTACGATGCTTGCACAGGACAAAACCAAAAATACACTTCTCAGAAAGTGATGTGTGACTATATTGGGAAGGATTGTTTAGCAATCTGTTAATCATATTTTTTGTGGCCCTGAGAATTGAACCCATGTCCTTGCTTATGCTAAGCAACCACTCTACACTGTTCTACAACCCCAGCCTTTTTTTCTCCACCCTCTCCCCTCCCCTCCCCTTCCTCCCCTTCTTTCTTTCTTTCTTTCTTTCTGTCTTTCTGTCTTTCTGTCTTTCTGTCTTTCTTTCTTTCTTTCTCTTGTCTCTCTTTCTTTTTCTTTCTTTTAAATTTTCCTTTCTATCAAGTTATAGTTAAGTTGCCCAGACTGGCCTCAAACTAACAGTCCTCCCACCCCACCTCCCATGTCTCTGGGATTTGTTGGGGACCACAAATTATCAACTGAATCTAGACATCTGAGGCTGTCTTTGTCCTGCCCTGTAAGCCAAACTGGAACTGGGAAACTCTCTGCTTTCTCTCAGTCATAGCTGAAGCCCTACATTAGTGATGCCATGGTGCTCACAGGGCAAGATCAGACCTGCTGAGGATGACAAGGATTTTTAATGTAGTAGCGATAGTAAAAGTTTCGCCTGGGGAAACTAGAGTTTCCTTATTGCACCTTGTCCCATCCCTGTAAGACTGCTTTGTTCCTCTTGTTTGTTTGTTTGTTTGTTTGTTTTTCTTTTTGAGACAGGGTCTCCCTATGCAGTTCAGGCTGGCCTTGAGCTCACATTGTAGCCCAGTCTGGTCTTGAACTCACAACAGTCCTCCTGCCTCATCCTCCTGAGTGCTGGGATGACAGGTGTGAGCCACCACGCCCCGCGCTTTGCTCTTACTAGCTCACTGTAATTGCCATTACTGTCCCTGGAATCACTCACCGCTCCTCCCCACATTCTGGCTAATCAAACAGTGGCAAGCTGGAGAGTCTTTGTCTTTGCCCATCCTGAGGCATTGACTTCCAGCGCCCCTTTTCATGCATTACTAAATTGTCTCTGTCTCTTATTTCATCCTTCCCTGCACCCCTCATACAGACTGTTGGGATTTGGCCAGGTCCCCACACAGACAGATGTACATGCCTCACCATGCTTGGCTCAATTTCTGTCAATCTTTTAAGGTTGCTTCTGCTTATCATCTTAGGAAATCCTTTAATCTTACCTAGCGAAAAAGTTTTTTAACTCAAGAAGAAATGAAAATTGTTATTCCTTTCCTACCTCTCTCAGAAGAAAGTTGTGAAAATATTAAGTGAGAACAACTTGAAAAGTCCAGATTTCTTTATAATACTATCACCAGTTGTAACAACAGAAAAGGCCCATAATAGAAGTAATTTATATTCAGTGAAAGTAAGTGTGGACTTTTACCTTCCAGCAGCAACCACTCTGCCGAGTCTGGGGTTTTCTCAGCCCTCTATTTGATTTCTTGGAAGCAAAGCTGAGTCCGGCTGCTATTCTTACAACTTCCTTGTTATCTCAGCAACGTTTGACACAATTGACCACACCCTCGCTGTTGAAGGCCCCGCCTTTGACTTCTGTGGTATGGAACTCTCCTGGGTTTCCCCTGCCATCCTGGCCCTGTCTTGTTAATTTCTTCTGTGATGTTTCTCTCTCTTGGTTTTTCCTTAGATGCTGGTTTTCCTTGTGTTTAATCCCCAAGCCCATTTTCCTCATCCTATTGTTTTTTCTAGATGTTACCTGTCTCCAGTTACCACCCATTTGCTGTTGACTCCCAAGTCTACATCTCCAACACATATTGCTTTTCTGAGTTTCAAATTTGTATAACCAACTTCCTACTAAGATTGTGCTCCAAAGACAAAGCAAATCCAACATGTTCTATAACAAATCCATTCTGTATTCCATCAAAACATACACATTTTCATCCATTCAGTAAAATCCAACCAGAACCTTGATGTCTGAAAGTAAAAATCTCCATCGGATCTTTGCCTGGTAGCTGGCTTCCAAGAGGTAGGAAGCAGAAGTTGCAAGATCATTTAAAGGCTGTGTGTGCTTCTGACTACGGTATCATCACCTCTGCTAACTTGTATTTCTCATACTGGTCAGAACGTTCACCCAGATTTGATATTGTGTAGAAATTTACTAACACATACAGAAGAGTGATAAGTCCACATTGTGAAAGAGTATGAATGTGGAATGGAAAATAGCACTGTGAACATCTCTGGAAAATGCAATTTGCAACAACAGCAAATCCAGAAATCAAATTCAGACCCAAGTCATTGCAAAGCAAAAGCATTCTATTATGAGGTGATACACTTTATATATTCAGAAGAGTGTGTCCTTCAGTTCTAGGAAATAGATGAAATGAAGAAATACTGGTGTTCTCAATCATGAGCTAATTGTTCACTTATTTATTCATCAGATGTCTACAGGTACTGGAGGTACCCAGCACCTATCACAAACTCAGGTGTTTCAGTGCGTACAACAACCAGCAGATCACATGAACTGCTGTTCTCCTGCAGCCTGGAATCCATTCTTCCTTGTGGGATAAATATTTTCATTTGGAATAATGAAATCAGAATCGATTGTTGTTACTGGCAAGGAGTGATCCATTTTTACTTCAAGGCATGTTGGAATGAAGCTCTTTAGGAAAGTAGAGGTCTACATAACTCTTAAAATTTAAACTTAACCAGAAGTTTATTGCATCATAAAATATTTAAACTTCTTGGTGTGGCATGTTTACAGGGAAGAGTCTAAATTTTAAATATTTACAGCTGATAAATATTATTTATTACATGACAGTACTTGATGCATAACCAACTGCTTACAGGAAAAAAATAATTTAGCATTCAAGCTAATTAATTTCATATCCTGTCCTAGGGTCAAACTGTGGTTCTGGCCAAATGTCCAACAGTTGGTAGGCCAATGACCCAAACAACCAATTGGATCACTGTGCAATCTGATTGCCTCGTTAACACAACTAAAACAATAACCAAATCAGATTGACTCTGTAGCAATCTAATCAATTGCTCTGTAATCAGATATAACAGCTTTCCAATCAAATTAATTTAATTTTATTCAGTTTAGATAAGTGACATAGGCCCGCTATTGCCTCATCCACAGAATGACATAGTGTTAGCATTTGAAGAGATCCTAGAGAATGTCTGGTTCTATGCTTTTCCTGTTGGGAAAGTGGTGTGGACTGTATGCAAAGTCCCAGCTAAATTATGGCACATCTTTCTGCTAAATGCATCTTAAAATTTGGAGCTGGGGAAGAAAGGATGCATTCATACATGTAAACAGGTACAAATATTTTGTGAATTATGAATGATCTGGTAACCAGAAAATTCCAATGTTAGTGACATAATAGGTAATTTCTCCTCTATGTTGCGTATCCATCAGGCTCAGCTGGGTCCTGGATTCCAAGCTGTCTTCTTTCCAGGGTCTAGACTGATGGTAAAATCTTTATCTAGGACATTGCCTATTGCCTTAGTGGAAGAAAAGACAAGTGTATTATACCATGGACTGGATCTTAATACAGCCACTTAGAAGTGGCAACTTCCATTTCCACACATACTTCATTGGCCAAAGCTTGTTGTAGAGACTCACCTGTCTTCAAAGAGGGCCAAGAAAGGGCAAATCTACTGCTATAGGGCAGCTCCTTCTACAGGTGGCTCACCAAATAAATGTTACTGGGTTCTCGGTTGCTCAGCTCTCCTTCTGGAGTTGGATTCCAGGTTCTTCTCATCTTGAACAAAGAACTGGATAAAATGAGCAAAAAGCAGTGGCAAAGTTTACTCAAAAAAATAAAAGTGAAGAGTGAGGGAGAAACCGGCTCTGCAGAGTGAGCTTGGGCAGAGTAAAAGAGGAATAAGCAAGTAGAAGAGCATCCCGGAGAAAGCAAGGTGGGCCATCCTGAGGAGACATGAGAGCAAGCTCTTTTGGGCAGCTGTGTCCTTTATACTGTCCAAGTCTGGAGGAAAGCTGTGAGACTGTCTACATGTAGGTCCTGAGAGGTGGTGCTGGGGTCCCACGCCTCAGGCTGACGTCAGCTCTAGGCCATCCTATTGAAAAACTGCTCAAGTTCTCCTGAAGTTCACTTTCAGGGCTTTGGGAATTGTGTGTTCTGGGATCTTGTAATTAATAGGTCATGCCCACTTCCCCAGCCAGCTTCACCTTGTGTTAATCTCCTATGTCACTATATGTGTTCAGAATAAGTAGAAGTATTTGGTGAACAGTATTAATGTCTATAACAGAGTAGGCTTCAAAGTCCATAAATTTAAGATGAAACATAAAGCTTCCAAGAGACTTCTTTCAGTCCACATGCAAACACCAAAATGTTAAATAGACATTGCATAAAATGATGAATTCTTACCTGAAATATTTTATTTTATATTCAAGTACACAATTATATGTGTCCTTATTCCATGTCTTTTGATGCCAGTCCAGTAGGATTTCTGAGAAGAGGTTCATGGGGGATGGTATTATACCATCCGTTGTGAAATACTTAGTTACAGTTTAGTTACATTCTGTGAGGATCTCCAGGGGTGATTTAAAGGACCTTTTCCTCTCTCTTTGTATCCTCAGAGACTAGTACTGAATCTGGCATACATAAATTTCAGAGTGTTTCTGGAATTAATCAATAAATAAATATAGGACTTCCCCCAAAGGGAAGTGGACGTTAGTGGGTGTTAGGGCACTCATGACAGAAAATATATTGGAAAACTTGGGCTTTCTGGAACTTCTAGATGCATAATTCTTAGTAGTTCAGTGTTACCTGGGTCTGCTTTTTTAACTTTTCTGTTGGAATGTTCCAGAAAAACACTGATCAGTATTAGCATAGTTGATTACAGAACCTCTCCAGCTAGAAATGTAAAAAAAAAAGGTGTTGGTACTTCTGATTTATTTCTCTTTGCTTCTGTTTCCTTCATGTGTAATTGCTTCTTAGGTGTGTAAAGTGGGAGATGGCTGGAAAGTCTAAACATATTTCTGGACCTATGTGCAGAGTTGCCACAAATTGAAATCAAATCAGGATCCATTATCTACTGCAGGTAAGTGTATCTGTGGACATCACTTTTGGGCAGAATATTTAATCTTTGTGACTATTGGTATCTAGTTTTCTATAGGTACCTATTGATACAGATGTTTGTTAGCATTTATTTAGTTATTTTAACAATTAACATAGACAGTTAAGTTTTCAAAAGTCCATTTTCCCTGTGCTGCAGATTCTTCTATCATGCTCTGAAATTATGAGTTTCATCTTGTCACTCTTTCTTTGAATGACTTATTCCACTTTTCTTTCTTCTCCCATTTGGCTCACTTCTCACTCTTGAATTCCTTTGCCTGTTTTCCCCTCACATCCTCCTCTCTCTTCTCTTCCTTTACCTCCTTCTACTATTTCTTTCCATTTCCCTTCTTTCTATCCCTTTCCACTCCTCATCCCCGTTTTCCTTTCTTCCTCCTTTTCAGCCTTCACTCCCTATGCAATATGCTCACTCCTCTTGGCCCATCAGCAGAAATCTACACCCACAGCTTTTGATCTTTGGTTGTAGTTGTCCTGCAACTTTCAAGGTTTTCATGAGATGTGCTTCAAAAGCCAGCCAACTATTTGGAACCCTAGATCTTGAGACAGAACTGATAAAAATAATCCAACACAAGCTACCACCATCACCACTTGCCAGCTTGCAGGGGGGCTGTGCACCAACTAATGCAGAAGGAGCTTAGAAAATCCTGAACAAGCAGCTGAACAGCAAGAGAGAAGGAAAGACAATAGGAGAAGCTCTATTTAAACTTGGCGAAGTACAAGCAGGACATTGGATCTGGGAAGAGTTGATGATAGCTAAACTAAGAATCAGAAAGTGGGTTTGAAACTTCCTGTGGGATCCCAGTCTTGGCCTGTCTTCCCACTCTGTGGACTCTGTGCCAGCAAATACATCTCCTTTTCATTTGTCAGCATTCTGTTTCTTGTTAGAGACTGGGATTCCCGGCAGTGGGAGAGACCAGCACTGCTTGATATGCAGGACCTGACTTCTGCATGGGTCTCTGCAGGCCTGGATCTTTAAGCTGGTACAGTGGCTTGGGAGGTGTTGAGAACTGTTCCAGTTACGTGGGCAGTAGCTGCATATGTTGCAGAGGCTGGTGGCACCTGAGGAATGGTCTTTGTGGTATCTAAGATGAACCCGCCTCCTGGTACCTCCTCAGCCAGCCCACTCCCCATTTTTGTCTTGGACCATTTTCTTTCTTCCTCCAGCTTGCCTGACCTATGTCTTCCCTTGCTTAGCCAAACAGTTAGGCTTTAGGGCTGCTCTTTTTATAGAGAAGGGATGCAACAGGAGGAGCTGGGAGGAGAATGGCAAAGTCTCCCGTGGCAATGGAAAGGATGCATCTCTTGATCCTTGATCAGCATGATGGTTATTTAAAGGCAGGAATGCACGAATATTTATCAAGCTGTGCATTTAAGATTGTTCATGTCATTGTGTATAAACTATTCCTTTAAATATGAGTAAGAACAAGAAAAAAAGAAGTAAGGGCCTATAAGCACTATAATTTGGTTTGAATCCACTTAAGTTTGTACTGACCTCTGTAAATAGAAACAGAATACTTGCTACAGAGGTGTTTTGTGTATTAAATGAAATTAATAAAACATGCAACATCATGTAAAAGTCCTGGCCTAGAGTTACTGCTCAGTAATGGTTACAAACGTTATTATTGTTTGAGAAGGTTATTCTCTGAACATGGCAATGATGCAATTGCCTTAATTTAAAATTCCTCTTGGCCTACTCGAGCATGTGGAGACTGTCCTTGAGGGCAGTCTCAAAGGTGTGACTGACAGCAGGGATTTTCAGCACTGGGACAGGCTAGCAGGAGAAAATTACAGGAGATCAGGGTGTCTATGAATGATCTTTAAATCATACCGTCCAGGCAGTCCATGTGCCTGGTCCTCCCTGGCAGTCTGTGGCCTCCCCTGTATTTCACACCAGCAACAGCCATGTCCTTTGAGTTTTGGAGACAAATTTTGGATGAATTCATTTTTGGCAGATAAACTCCCCTCATGTGCAAAATGTAAACACTCAGTCTATCTCCCTAACATCAACACTGAGAAACACAGCTATGACTAATGGCATTATCTCAGTTCAGTGGTGAAAAATTGGAGCCTTCCTGATTGTTTTCTATCATCATTGAAGCCTGTGTTATTGTGCTTTTTTAATCACGCTCCAGGAAATGGCTGGGCCTTTCGGATTTATTGCTGACTTGTATGGTGCAACTGCCTAGCAACACATAGATCCACAGAATTTTGGAGCTCTATAGAATCTTAAAGATTAACTAAGTGAAAAGCTCTTAGTTTATAGATGAAGGAGGTGAAGTAACTTGCTCAAAGTTCATTCATTGTCAAGAAGTATTTATTTAGCAACTGTGTGCCAGGATTTGTGGTAGACCTTCAGTTACATAATCTGCCATGGAAAATTTCTTCTAGCTTTCTCAGAGAGATTTTCCAAGCCAGATTTCTCTTCAACTGGTACTTCTGAATATGCTTAAATATCTTTAATAAACAACTTGAGGGGTTAAGGATGTAGCTCAGTGGCAGCGTGCTTGCTTATAATGCATGAAGCCTTGGGTTGTATCCCCAGCACAAACAAACAAACAACAACAAAAAAACCCTGCAAAACCAAAACCAATGGTAGACAAAATCTTGTACAGAACAGTAATCTAGACTGTGCATAAGGGCTCAGCTCTGAGTTAGTCACTGAGGGAGAGGCAAGGCCCAGCCGGCTGGCCCTGCAAACTGTGTGGGGTTTACACACAGGAGGACCTGAACAGAATGGAGGAATACAGTGCTCAGCACTGTCTTGCTTACTTTCCTCTTCCAATCTCCATTGCGGAACACAGCCCTGAGACATCACCTCTGTTTTCTGACTTCCTAATTACCAGACTACTCTGGATAGTCATTCCCTTCTGACTTCAGCCCCTTACGTGTGCTTGAAAGAGTAATGAAACACACACGTGACTGACTTGTCTTCAAAGTCCATACACTGAGGACCCTGAACACATGTTTTATCAGACACGAAGCCACACTTTATCACCCTACAGAGATAGGACCTAACCTGGTAAAGTGGATCTGGGAAAAGCACAAAAGAGTATTTAGGGATGTGGCAATTGGAGAGGGTTCCTGTATATAAAGTGACAGTAACTATCCAGCTCAGAGAGTTTCTCACAAGAACTGTGGAGCCAAAATTCCCACATCTTCAGTTATTTCAGATAAGCTATCAATTTTGACTGTTTAAAGATGATGTGACCTAGCTTTCAAAATCATTCTGTAAGTCAAATAAAAAAAAAAAAATAACATCTGCGGTTGCTTTAAAAATTTCTTTCCCCAACCACTGCCCTAAAGATATTGTCTTGGTTTATTCTGGCTTCTATAACAAAGACTAGGTGGCTTATAAAACAACATTTATTGCTTATGGTTCTGGGGGTTGGCAGTCTGGGGCTAGGGTGCCGACATGGCTGGGATCTAGAGAGGGCCTCTTCTGGTTGCTGACTGTAAGATTCTCTTTGTGTCCTCACATGGCAGAAGGGAAGAAGCAAGCTCATCAGGACACTCCATTCATGGAAACTCCACCCTCCTGACCTCATTTAGCTGAATTACATCCCAAAGACACTCGTCCTAGTAGCACTGCATTTGGGGGGTAGGGTTTCAACATACGAATTTTGGGGAAACATGAATACTCATCCCATAACCGATATTATTTCAAATTTAAGACCAGCAGAGGGCTAGAGAGTGAGGATGGGCTGAAAGATGTTTGGATATCTGAGTCTGTTTCCTTACCTTTTGCTTGGCTGAGGAAAGACAATGCTGGTATTGTGAGAGGGAGCTTTGATCAAGAAGCAGCTGAATAACAGCCACATTACTCATCTCTCCCTTTGGGAAGATTACTTAAGCAATCTGAACCTCCTTTTCTCCTTGTTAATGTATGGGCTCATGCCATCTTCTCAGGCTTTTGTCATTCAAGTGTTATTGACTTGCTCTAGTCATTCATTCATTCATTCATTCAAGTATTTATTAAGAATCTATTATGTAGCAGACATTATGTCAAGCACTTGAATTCAGTAATGAGCAGAATAAACACAGACCTGGGCCTCAAAGAGCACACAGATGAAAAGCAAAAGAAGAGCATGAAGAAGACAGTAACAATGCAGCATGCTAAAAATTGTAATGAGGAGGTCAAGTGCTATGGAAACCACTTGTGATCTGGTCTCTTACTTCCAGCTGCTCTGATCTTCCTCATCTCTCCCCTGGCTGGACTCCTGCCATACTGACCTCCAGTCTACATCTGCACATGCCAACCTCTTTTCTGTCTTTAGTATCTTTGCCTTTGCTATTCATTCTGCCTGTGTTATGTTTTGTATCTGGATGTCCCGTCAAAGCCTCATGTGGTCATGGAGAGTGGGCTTTTCAGAGGTAGCTCAATCTAGAGTTTGTGATTGGTTCATCATCTAGTGCTGTGATTGATGGTCTGAGTGCTACACCAGCCCTAGGGTGGGTAGCCTGCATACAATATATAAGGGAGAGAAAGAGGCTTGCTTTCCCCTTTTGTCTCTTGTTTCATTTGCTGTCTCCACCGCCATGCTGCCATGCCACCATGAACTGTTGCCCTCTTCCTTGTGCCACCCTGGCTTGGAGTCAGCTGAGTATGGACTGAAACCTCCACAAACTTTGAGTTAAATAAACCTTTCTTCCTTTAATTTTGGGTGTCAGGTATTTTGTCCCAGCAACAAGAGAAAAGTAACCAAGGCAGCCTGGAATCATCTTTCCCCAGATATTTGCAAGGATGCTCCTAGAGTGTCCTCTAAGAAATGAGCAGCCTCAAATCCTCTAGTCTTACCCATGACTCTAGTCTTGTTTTGCTTTATTTTATTTTTTACAATAGCATTTGCTGTCATCAGAGATTCTATTATATATTTGTTTTGTTGTTGGTGATTGTTTTTCTCCTCCAGTAAAATGGAAGTTTTGCAAGAGCCTGGACATTTGTCTGTTTTGTTCATTCTCATATATCCAGGGCCTGAAAAAGAGCCAGTAGCTTGGTTGTTATTCATCAAACACTTAGTGAATGAATGTGTGGAATACCAGGGGGGACCTCATTGAGGTTCAGGGAGACTTTCTTGGAAGAGATGTTTAAGCCAATGAGTTGGTCAAGTGAAGAATTTGTACAGGCAAAGGAGAGAAATAGTACAGTATTTTTGGCAAAAGACATGGCATGTGGGAAGTCTTGGAGATTAGAAAGCACTTGTTCCCAAGAATGAATGAAGTTGAGTGTGGTGAAGTGACAAAGTGTGGAAAGGTACATTGATGAAGAGGGCTGTGGATGGAAGCACAGGCGGGAGGCAAATGCAGAAAGCCCTAGAAGAATGAAGGAGGAGGTTGGACTTTATCCTCTTAACTTTGTACAAGTTGTAAAGCTACTTTGAAAATCACTAGGCAGTTTCTTATAAAGTAAAATCTGCACTTACTTTATAACTAGAAATATTTCTCCTGAGTATTTACTCAAGTGAAACAAAAATTTACATTCACACAAAAAACTCCATGTGAATGTTTATAATAGTTTTATTCTTAACCACTATCTTAGTTACTTTTCTCTCATTGCTGAGACAAAATACCTAAAGCCCAAAGTTAAAGAGGAAAAGGTTTGTTTAGCTCACAATTTGTAGAGGTTTCAGTCCATAATTGGCTGGCTCTAGGTAGGGTTGCATGACAGATAAGCATCGCAGAGGAGAAATAGTTCATGGAGGAGAGAAAAAAGGTAGCAAAGCAAAAAGGGGCAACCACAGCTCTTTCTATCCCTTGTGTCTTATCCAGGCTATTTAGGGCAGGTAACACTCACACCTTTGATTCTAGATTGCACCATGAATCAATCCTGGTGTCACCATCCTAGATTCAGCCACCTCTGAAAATGCCCCACCTATGACTGCATGGGGATTTGGAAGGACATCAGACATAAATCAAAACATTCTGCCCCTGGCTTTCCAAAGGCACAAGCACATCCTTTTATTTAGTCCATCTCCAAGAGTGGCCAAAGTCCTAATAGTTTCAGTATTGCTGAAAAGTCTGTGTCCCAAGTCTCCCCTGAGATTTAAGGCAAACTCTTAGCTACAAGCCTCTGTACAATGAAAAGAAAGTTAAACACTTCCAATGTTCAATGACTTAAAATAGACATTTCCATTCCAAAAGTTACAAACAAGGAGACAGCAAGGAATGGAAACAAAACAGGACCAAAATTCAGCAGAGAAAACATTAAATTCCACAGTTCCATGTCCAGCATCCTTGGAAATCTGTGGCATGTTGTGAACTCCAAAGGGCTTGGGTGGCTCCACCACCAGCACTTCCAGTGATTGCAGCTCTTGTGGTTTCTTTCTTTGGTTGGCTTGGCTCACTCCTTAATGCTTTCCTTGGGCAATCCACATTCCCAGTTTCTGCAACCTTCTGGGGTCTTCACTGCACCTTTGGCTTCACACTCACAGCTTCACACAATGCCCTCTCTGGGCACTGACCTCCCAGGCCTGACCTTCCAGGCCTTCTTCTGAAATTTGGCCTGACCTCCCAGGCCTTCTTCTGAAATTTGGGTAGAAGCCTTCCTGGCCCTGCAACTATTGCATTCTGCATGAGCCTAAAATCAGCACCATGTAGATGATGCCAAGGTCTACTGCCAGCTGAAGCAGTACCAGAGCTCCTTTTCTCTTAACTATAGGGCCCAGTGACAGTAACAAATTCTGAGGGACAATTTCCACAGGCTGCTGCCATTCTGGAACATGGTGCTTTGGGCCTTCCATCTCAAAGCAAAGTCTTTCACTTTTGTAGGTTTGAGGCTGCAAAAGGTGGAGTGCTGCTGCTTTTATTATGCCCTTAGGCCATCTTTTCTATTCTCCTGTTTTTTCTCAGCAATCAAGATTTCTTCTCCTCCATTTTTGCAACCCACAACTCTAGTGGAGCTTCTTTTCTAGCCAAACTCAAAACATTTGAAATCATTCTGCTGGGGTCTTTGCTTTTCATTGATCATAAACCTGGATAAAAGTACCCTAACCGAGCCATGCCATGGCTTCAACATTAGACTGCCTTGAAATTTCTTCTGCAAGTTAATTAGTCTGCCACCCTTAATCTCAGTCTCACACAAAGTATCTGGACATGAGCAAAATGCAAACAAACTTTCTGCCAAGGTATAACCTACACTGTCTTGAGTTGAACAGTGAATGTAGTCCTTCTTCCCAGCAGAAATCTTCTAAACCTGGTCTTTACTGGCAAAATTTCTATCAGTATTCTGGTCTTCTGAGCTCTGATCAGAATCTCCTGTTAAGTACAGCCTAAGGTGTTCCAGCTCCACTTTTTCAGCTGTCATCTTCAAATCTATCCAAACTCTTCCCACAAGTCAGTTCCAAAGGCTCCTAAGCCACATACATGGTCAGGTACAGTCAGAGTAATGACCCCACTTCTCTGGCACCAAATACTGTCTTGGTTACTTTTCTCTCATTGTTGAGGCAAAATACCTGACACTCAAACTGAAAGGGGGAAAGGTTTGTTTAGCTCACAGCTTGTAGAGGTTTTAGTCCATAAATGGCTGGCTCCAAGTCAGGGTGGTATAGAGACAGGCATTGGCTCCAAGGCAGGTGGTATGGCAGACAGGCATTGTGAATGAAGAACAGCTCATGGAGAGTAGAAGATAGCAAGGCAACAGTTGATCACAACTCTTTATGTCCCTTATGTCTTATTCAGGCTACTTAGGGCAGGTAGTATTCACACCCTTAATGCTAGTGGTCTTAATGCTAGCAATGCACCATGAATCAATCCCAGTGTCACACATTCTAGATCCAACCACCTTTGAAAATGCCCCACCTATGACCAATAAGGATTTGGGGAGGGGGCAGCTAGACACTAGCCATAACAACCACTTAAAATAATTATTTAGTATTTTTCATGTGGTGGCGTGGTTATATGACTGTGAGTTTGCCAAAATATACAGAAACTTAAATTCAAGAGTAGTTCATACTGCATAAATATTACTCTTTAATTAAACAAATTATGGTAAATGATTGGAGAAGTTTTAGAGGAGGACAGCACTCTCAGGGAGGTTTTCAAAGGATCATCCTACCTGGGGAATGACCAGAATAACAATTAGAAAACCAATGAGGAATCTAACAGTGGGCCAAGTGAGAGGACTATGGCTTGGAGTATGGTGGTTAACTGGGATAGAAAAAATAGAGGATTTTAGAAGTACTTGGGGAGTAAAACCAGCAGGACCTGGTGTTTGATTAGATATGAGACATGAGAAAGAGGGCAGAGCCCAGAATGAGGCTGAGGAATTAGACTTAGGGGTAGGTGAGTGGGCGGTGTCATTTATTATGTATACACGGGATATGCAGGGGAAACAGGCTTTGTGAAGCACATGGCACAAAAGTAACCTGAGATAGCAGTGGATTGGGACACATCCAGAGTGCACCTAATGTTTCCATCTGGTTGATTGATTTGCATATTTACCTAGGTAGCACATACCTGAATGCTTGTAGACCCCTCTTTGAAGCCATGACAAAAAACTCTACTGTCTTTATAAGTTACCATTGAGATTTTACATCTTATAGTATCGGAACACTTTCAAAGTTGGTACTGCTCATTGGCTGATTGTCTGCTCTACTGATGTAGGTACAATAATATCATTAAGATAGTTACCAAGTTAGATGGTGGGCCACTCCCCATGCCCACTATCATTTTAAGGTATTTTAGAGATACAGCAAATTTTAAAAAAATTTCCAAAAATAGCCAGTACAAATTCCCTGGAAGAGAAATCTCTCTCCTGCCAAAGCCTTTAGCACCTGCACTTGGATGTGGTATGGATGGTTTTGACAGTTCAGAGGGACGCTGAGCTTCCACACCCTCCTCTGTTTTGTCAGCTCCTTTCATGCTCTGGCCTAGATAAAACTGGATTGTGCATCTCTGGCCAAACCACTTTCTACTATATTCATATGGCCCCAATTCCTTGTGGTCTGGCCTGGCAAGAGGAAACCCAAACTGAATGAATGTAGTTCATGACTTGGAGATTGCAGATTTCTTTCAAAACATTTAAAATTCCTAACCAATGTCATATTACTGATCCCCAAAATATTTTTGCAAAGATAACTGGAATCTTGCCTATATTTATGAACAAGGGAGCTGAAGCAGAGACCTTCTAGACAAATCAGCCCAGATCTTAAATGAGGATAATGCCAGGACGGTGGTTTCTTATCCTTGACTTACAGGCATTTGCAACTTCATAGACTTTCTAAATGTCAAATTCAATGAAATTACTTTCTAATTGCTACCTCTTACTGGGTGGCATTATACAATTCTTTTGATGTGTTTTAAGATTGTGTTTCCTGATACTTTATGATAATAAATGTGTATTAATTTTATAATTGAGAAGAGGATGGAAAACATCATAAAGAATAGGTGCTTATAAGATTATACATCCATTGGTCACCACAGTTATGCCTGTCTGAAAATATGGGTAATTTTTCTTTTTGTCCCATGCTTTCTGCATTTTTCTAATTTTTTATGGTGAGCACAAATTATTTCCATAATCACATAAAAGTTCTTTTAAAAATGACACCATGGCATTCCTCTCCTCACTTAAAGCAGCAGGACTCCCTGAGGGTGAGGAAACCTGATTTTCACTTAGTCCTGGTCCTGCAAGTGGCTGGCTAGGTGACTCAATGCAGCTTCCATTTCCATGGCCTCCGGGTAACATTAGTGAAGTATACCTCTTGTTTCTGTCTGACAAGGGGCACAATGAGCGAATGCATGGGAAAGCATTCGGAAAGAAGATGCTGATCTGGGTTCCACCACTGGGACTGTTTGCTGTTCTATAAATATTCTGCTTGCTAAATACTGTTGAAGGAACACGTTGTAATTTGAAGGCACATTATTTTTATGCTGAGGGGAAAGACTAAATCACAGTTATTAAGCCAATCTCCTGTGTTTTGGCACTTGTTGTGCTGACTGATGTCATGTGAGAGCAGAAGAGGAGAAGGTTTGTCCTTAGATGGCTCGGCATCCTGCCACTATGCTGGCTCAAAAGGATGCAGCTCTGCGAAGGGGTAGTGCCCTCGGGGGTGTGGGAGTCTGGGCTGTGCCCTCTCTGGAGAAGACTGACCCTCTCACCCAGGCAGCAGCCCAATTTGAACTCCAGGAAAGATGTAGCCAGCTGTCCCTCTGAATCTGATCAGGAACCAGACCTGACTCTTGACAAAGACAAAGAAACAGACTGTCTTGACTTCATGCTGACAGAAAATCTATGGCTGAGTAAGAGTTACATCAGGGAACTAAAGCCATTGTTCTCTTCCAATTAAAAGTGTAATTATCAGTGCTCAGTCATATAGTTTTATAGCTGTGATGATTCATATAGATTCTCTGTAAAGAGAAAAAGGTAGCACAGTAAAAATGGCTTAGAGATCTCTTTGCTGTGAGAGAGAGAAAGAGAGAGAGTTATACTGCTTTGAATGTGAAGTTTCACTATGCATTTAAAGGTATATTCTCCTGCCATTTCCCTCCCTTTGTCTCCTCAGAGGTGGAAATGGAAATCATTTGTTGTGGAAGTTCACCTTAATTCATTTCAAGTTTCTTGTGGCTAAGCACCCACCATTAGGAGGAGGGGGAGGCAGTTCTCCAATCCTTATATTTTGATCACACTTTTGTTAAGGCTTATTATTAAGTGACTGGTATAATGGTGGAGCAAAGGGTCCTTGCATTTCTTTTCTATGTAGCAGTTGACTTATTTTATTCCATAACCCTAAAAGAAAGAAAAGTATGTTACCCACTTTTTAAGTACTTTAGGAATTGTCTTATGGTTGAAAAAAATAAGCAGAAGTTGTTTTTGAAAATTAAGAACGAATGGAATATATCATGAGGGAATTCGGTGACTCTCAAGTATGTCTCGGCAGGGCTGTTTTCCAGCCTTGTGAGGTGGCCATCCACTGACCTCTGTCTCAGTGTGTCACACAGGGCTGGTGCTGGTCCTTTCAAGCTCTGAAGTGGAAGGCAATGGATGTAAGAGCAGCAGCAGGACTTCGCTAAGATGACAGAAACACTTTTGTAAGGGGTGGAGCACCACCCCGCTTCACCTGCCCACAAGAAGGCTGGGGCAACACTCACGGAAGGTTGGTGAGGGAGGATTTCCTCGAATAGATTGTTTCTTCCCCTTTTCCTACTTAAATAAAGTTTTTGATGGAAAAGGAGCAGGGGAAGGCTGTAGAAGTGTTAGCCAAGAAGGGATAATGAATGTGCATCTTGTTCACCTGCCCTAAACTAGTTATGTGCATAACTGCAGAAACCCAAGGCTGCTTTGGGATTAAATAGAATCCCTGGGAGTTCAGTGAATATTCTGCAGAGTTGAAAAGGTACAAGGCTTGAAAAACTCCAAAGGGGACGGGCTGATGGAGCAATCTTCACCTCATCACCCTCCCAGCAAGACTAGAAGGGAGAGTTGAAGAGAAAGCCAATAGCATCTCTACATGAGGTGGGTAAGTGTAAGCACCCTCCATGGGTCAGAGCAGATCCTTAAAGGAAAGCCAGGCTTTGCGTGCTTTGACAGACCTACCCCTGTCAGATTTTGCCTGTACTGTAGGAACTAGACAATATAGCAGAAAGAGACAGATAGGTAAGCTACGATATAGGAGCGGAGGGGATTTGGAGTACTCAGACAAAAGATGTTGCTCTCCTCAGGAAGCTATCCCTTGCACAGCAGTCTCTGAAACACTAAACAAAAGGGAAGGATGAAAGAAAAGTCAGGATTTGTCATGTAAATGCCATCAAGATCTTGCTGCAGTAGTGTTTTTAACAAAAAAACTTCCTGTCCCTTTTCCTCTTTCCCTCCCTTCCCAGGGCTCTGGAGGATTTAGAGGCAGCAAAATAAGTTGGAGAAAAGGTGCTACAGGGTGAATAAAGAACCACTTGTACCCATCTTCTTCCATTACGGAAATATCTGACATTAGGTCTTTCTGAAATAGGGGAGGAGAGGAGCTTTGAAGTACATGGTAGATTAAAGTTAGGAGTTAGGAAAAATTGGATCACTAATACCTGAAAATGAGACATTTGTGATACATGGCAGTTACTGGAAAGGTAAAGGGTTTGCCTAGATTGTATTCAAGTATAGAGACCAGAGATCCGGTGGAAAGAGTCACAAGAAATCAGCAGAAAAGATGAACACTAGTTTCATGAAGGCCCCCTACAGGGTCCAGCCCACTCAATATTTCATTTACTGGAGCAATGACTGTAAGGAGAGAGGTCTTTGGACCCTCTGATTTTGTGAAAAATTTTGGAGCTATGCAGGCTTGGCACTTGATATATAAAAATGCTCCTTTCATTTCTATAACTCTTTCTTTCATTCTTTCTCTCTCTCTTTCATTCATTCATTCATTCTCTCTCTTTCTGTTTTTTAACAAGCCTCTATCTTTGATAACCCTACTATATTGGTCATCTTTCCATTGCTGGGACAAAATACATGGCATAAATAAAATAAAAGTTAATTTTGGCTCACGGTTTTAGTGGTTTCAGTGCCTGGTTAGCAAGCTTTATCATTTTTAGGCCTGTGGCACAAACATCATGGCAGAAGAGCCCTGTGGAGGTGACTGTTTACACTGTGTCAACCAGGAAGCAGAAAGAAAGCAGAAAAGCCAGAGAGAAAGAGACAAAAAAGGTTTGGGAAGAAGACATACTCTGAGTGACCTACTTCCTCCAGTTGGGCCCGACCTTCTGATAGCCCATTCAGCTCTGAACTTTTCAATGGACTGATCCATTGATGAGGTCAGTGCTGTCGTGATCCAGTCATATCTCTAGGCTGCATCTCTGAGCCTTATACAGCAAATATATGTGTCTTTGATGGAACACTTCATATTTAAACCATACCACCTGCTTAGTATGCTTTTGGATTTGTAGTTTTTTCCTCTAAAGAGAGTTTGATACTAAGAATTACATACATAGTTCAGAATGCAAAATTGAGACTCTAAAGGCAAGGTTTTTCTGTTGAAGATAAGATTTACTGTTTGTAAAATAGATGGAGAAAACTTTTCCTAGAAGGGTAAGTTCAGTTACTTACCGAGACACCAAACTCAGCCTGGCTTTGTCTTTTCCAGTTGTATGACCTTGCGCAAATGATAAAACCTTTCCATTCCACAATTTCTTCTTTTTGTAACAGGTACATACCTCATACATTTGTTATGAGAATCAAGAGAGTTAATGCATGATCCATGCTGAAGAGAGTGCCTGGTCTTAGGAGCCCAGGTTGTAACTTCTTGGTGTACCCTAGAATAGCCTATGATAATTTCCACGGGCACTTGTGGCTTCTCTTCTCTTCCTTGTCTTCCTGAGTTGTTCTCTGGCCAGAGGAATGATCTTAGCATAAATGCATGGCAGTCCAGTATCACTGTGAGTTAACACCTGAAGAGATCACTGATAGACAAAGGATGAGAGGTGGACAATAAAGATCCCAGTTCCTTTGCCCTCCTTTTGTCTATTTCTGAGGCATCTTCCGCATAGTCTTTCAGAGGACCCCCAGCAAGATTGAACTCAAGTTGCCAACAACAGCAGCCCATTCATGCTTCCTGTCTTTTCTTATCTGCTCTCCCTCTCTGACTTCTTCATCTCCTTATGTTTCCTAAGAATGTTTTCCAAATGCCATAAATGGCTTAAATCCAAGTCCTTATGGGGAACTTCGAGGGAACCAAACCAAGATAGTTTCTTTATATGTTTGATAGAGTTTTTAAATTCTACCATTCACTTCTTATTTCACCTAAAACACATAGGAGTTGTAAAGCTCACAAGAGGATCTCAAATACTTAACTGATTTTTTACTTTAGATCTCCATTTACTTAACAGTTCTGCCTACATCCCCATAAACTTATAATCAGAATTATACTTCTAGGATTTCAAATGGATGAACATGGTCCTTTTCTTAAATATCTCCCTTCAGAAGATTTCCAGGTTCCAAGCTCCTGCTTTGATCTCCTGGTGTTCCTAGATCCAAGCATAGAACAGTATCTCACAATTATAGTCCCCAGCAAAAAGTCTACTACCTTACCAACTGAAACCTTATTCCTCATGATAAATTCAAGACTGGCTTGCTGAAAATTAAACTCCAAATAATGAGAAAGTATCAGAAACTTTTATATGTTATATATTCATCTATATATTAAGTACATCTATCTAATACATGTGTTCAGATGGTCTAGACCTGCAATATCCAATAACGTATTAAGCACATGTGGTTAATGAACACTTGATATGTGGCAGTCCCAATCACATTACACTATAAGTATAAAGTGCACACCAGATTTTGAAGATATAGAACCTTCCCTACAAAAAGAAAACTAACAATAATATGAATTAACATTTTACTAATTTTTATATTTTTAGTTACAATATATCATTAAAATATTTAAAATTATACATGAAGCTTGCATTATATTATTATAAACTTCCCCATCTATTATTATAACCCTTCCCCATCTAAGGTGGTTCTGTCCCAACTGTCTTTCATGGGTACCATTCTATTCACCCTCTAACTAAACACCACTGGTGTTATTGTATCCTTCCCGAGTGCTTGGTGTAGGAGGGCTCCGCAAAACCTGCTGCTTCAGCCTGAGAGGGGAGCAACAAACCATGAGGAAGAGCTGATCCAATTTGAGAGGAGGGTCCTGCCTGCCAAACTTGTGTATATTTTTCTTAGAGCCCAGAGAGGGGGTAAAGTAGCTAAGGCCATAACATATCAGTAACAAATATCAGAACCCAATACTCATGTTTTATTGGAATGTCTGCTTTTATTTAGTTGGTGTGAATTGTTTCTAGTCTATGGTATGGCCAAGTAACATCATTTCCTACTGACTCAAAAAAAATTGAGAATATAAGTTCCAGAGATGTATGCTTGAGCATAGGTTATAGCTTTCTAGTCCTAGAGCAAATTACTTAACCTTCCTAAGCGTCAGTTTTCAACTCTGTAGAATGGAGATAGTGACACCAGACAGAATGGGTCTGTAGATCTATGTGAACTGGTCTTTTGGATGAGTTCCTAAAATGATCAGTATTTAAGGTGTCACAGAAGCTTTGCCCCCATAGGGCATCCAGCGGCTGGTGAACGATTCTTCTTCCCTTTGATAAATATCTCAACATAAAGTTTGGGATACAGTGCAGGACAAAATATATACTATAACTTAATGATCTTAAACAAGTATCAATATGACAGTTTGGTTAATAATGGTAATTACCCCTATGAGTTTGTTTATTTTTATAGCTTTGCACGCATTTTTATTCCCGAGAACCCCAAGGAACAAAATGTTACTGGCATCCTCTCCAGAAACAAAGAACAGCTGCATTTGTTTGGGATGTTTCCCAATCCGTTCCTTCCTCCTTGTGAAGAGTGCTGTTGGTTTGTCAACCCAACACGGACAAGGGAGACCAGATTCCCACCGTTCTCCTTCACAAGCGCTGAGGCAGTGCTGGGTATCCCGTGTAAATGTTCTTGTATGTCTTGAAACGCCACAGAAATGGATTTCAGTAGAGGCAACACTACCTTCTCTGCCCTTTCTGCTCGAGGATACAGTGCTGAGAATGGAGACCTACTGAGGGAAAGTCCTGGAATGCCCCCTGCCAGCAACCTGGTCTTATTCTGATAATTGCTGATACTGATGAAAGACTCAGATTGTAAAAGCTTGAAGAGTCTTGAGCAATGGTTTTCAAATTTTGGTGCCCATTAGAATCTGTTGGGGAGATTTTGAAAATATCCAGTGCTTATGCCTTGACACTGAAATTCTGATTTAAGTAATGAGAACAGCATCCTGAAATTTAATGACCTGTAAAAGCTCTTCAGAACTTTTATTCTAGTCTCAAGAAAAAAAAAAAAAAACGTGCTATACTGCAAAATAGAGTACTACTCAGCCATAAAGGATGAATTTGAGGCATTCGTAGGAAAATGGATGTACCTTAAGAAAATGCTAAGGGAAATAAACCAGACACAGAAGGTTGAATATTGTATGGTTTCTCTTGTATGAGAAACTCAAAGTGTAAATAATTTAGGAGCAAAATAAAAGATACATGATAAGAAACAGGGAGATAAGTTTTATGCAGATGGAAAGGGATCCTGGGGATGGAAGAGATGGGAGGGAGGAAAAAAGAAGGGGAAGGAATAAGATCAAGATGCAACATGTATGTATACCAATTCTCCACAAGGAATATTTATTACATATTGCAAACATATACTAATAAAAAGGGACAATAAATAAAATCAAGACCAGAACTCTCGTCTCACAACTTCTCATCCAGAAGGTTAGGCAAGAACATAGCTTCAGACTCAGTATCATGAGATTTTCGAATTTTGGTTCATTCACTCATTAATTGGGACCTTGAGTGAACAGTTGAAATTCTCAATTTCCTGTTGTAAAATGGGATATTACACTTACCTCAGAGCATTTTGGAGAAAAATGTCAGGACTTATATCTGTTTTCTCTACTTGATTTACTTTATAATTTAGTAACTTGAGGATAGGGACCATCAGGTAATACAAGTAAAATCGAATTGAGTAACTACTGTGTGTCAGGTATTATACTGGACACAGCAAGTACAACAATATATTATTTTACTTAAACCTCACAAAATAGCTGCATGTGACGTAAAGAACAATTCTCTCAGATGAAGAAAATAAGAAGCAGATAATCTAACTGTGAGACTATGAGAAAGCCAGGATTTGAACACAGGCGTTTCTGATTTCAGAGTTCACTATCTTAAGTGATACAGTATGGTGTCTCCCTATGTTGTGCTAAATTGCTATATACCTAACCCCAACCCTGATTGCTGCCATATCAAAGGTACTCAATAGTAAAGAAACTGATATAAATGATAAGATGTAAATGAATGGAGGAAGTACCTCATGGCAGACAATCCATTAATAATAGTTCCCATCTCTATTAATCAAGTCTCTTCACAAATGTTTATTTTCAATACAAGCAATACACAATAAGGAAAATTATAATGTGCCCAATATTACTGGCACAGCAAAATGAGAAACTGTACTAGCAATTGATCAATTCCATTATTTCATCTACTATTAGGTAGGCTAAGATTTTAACACTAATTCTGTTGACAGCTCCAGAGAAGCAAATATCTTGTTGATTTTCCAAATCACTATTTGGATGCTAGCTGTCAGAATGTTTTATGTATTCCTACTTGTATTTTGAACACAAAATCTGAGAGCTCTTTTTTATACATTAGAGCAGCTTGGAATAACTGCAACTGCAGGACACGTGGAGCCAGCAAGTCTGAGTCCAGGTTTTAGCCACCCACTCACCAGTCGTGAGGCTCTCACTCCAAACACTGCAAACAAAGTATCCATGTCCTGGAAATCTGGGACACTATGATTAAAGACTCCATAGATTCAGGGTAAGCACAATTCATTAATTAAACAAAATTTTGAAAGGAATTTTTTATTAGTGCATGTTTATAATACAGTATAATAATGTTCCTTTTGGGAAATTGGCACATGCATATAACACATCTTAATCATTTTTAATCCCTTTACCTGCCTGTCAAAGGCCCCTTTCCCATCTCCAAGAATCTACTTTCTAGTTTCCTATCATTATTTATTTATTTGTATTTTCAACTTGCCATATAAGAGAAAAAATGCAATTTTAGCATTCGTAGTCTAGCATATTTTGCATGGCAGGATAGCCTCAAATTCCCTCTATTTTTGAGCAAATGACATGATTTCATTCTTTTTTTGCTGAATAATATTCTTTATTGGTTTATCTCTTGACAGGTAGCTAGGCTATTTCCACAGCTTAGCTATTGTGAGTTTTACTGCTATATACGTGGGTACGCATATATCAGTATAATATAATGTATTCCATTCCTTCAGGAATATACCCAGGAAATAAGTAGCTGGTTCAAAAGGCATATCTATTTTTAATGTTTTGAGGAATCTCCAAGCTGATTTTCATACTGGTCACATTCGCAGCAGCCATGTAGGAAAGTTCCTGTTTCCTGGCATCCTCACTAACATTCATTGTTTCTTGCGTTCCTGATGATTTCTTAAACAAATACTTATTGAATGCCAGGCATTTCATCACAAGTGAAATGAATAATATACATAAGGCTCCTAATCTCACAGAGCTTCAAATTTTTCAAAGAGAAACATAAATAAGATAATTTCACATAAATTAATATCATTTTACTAGAAAGAGTATATGAAGCTATTTTAAAAGTCTGACAACAATTAGTAATGAATATTGCTAGTTGCCAAACAGAACACACTTTCTTCTTTCTAATACTATTGTCTTCTCAGTTAGATGTCTACCATCCCCAAGCAATCACCCATGGAATGGCCACTGGTTGGCTTAAGTCATAGATACTCAATTTCCCATTGATTTAGGGTTGCCAAGGAACGTAAACAGTCCCATCAGGACTTTGGCATGTGATGTTGGTATCAAAAAAAATTCTTTTTTCTTGTTCTGCCTCTTAGAGTTAGGGGATGGTATTGTAAAGACAGAAACCTTTGGAGGCATTTCGGCCACAGCACAGCATGAGCCGAACTATGAAGCTGGCATAAAGGGAAAGATGCAGCTAAACGAATCCCACGTAGAAGCACGCTGACTCTGAAGCTTGCTTCATTTCTGACTTTGACTTATAAAAGTAAATACATTTCTTCATTGATTAAGACACTTGAATAAAGACTTTTGTTTATTGCCACCAAAGAATTCTCTAACAGATACAAAATTTGTTTCTAAGAGTGAGATGCAATAAAATATAAACTCTAAAATGAGAACCTGTCTGAACAGAAGTAACTAGGTAAAAAGAAGTGAACTGTTGAGCCTTAGGCCATACACCTACAAGATATATCCAGAAAATGGCAGGGAAAAATCAAGTATTATGGATTTATAGGAAGATCTTACTATATAGGGGCAATGTTAAAATGAAATAGCCTGTATGAAAGCGGAAAAGTAAAAACTATAGCCTTACTCAGTAAAAGCCTGTCTGGGTATGGACTATAAACTGAAATGGCTAGACTCTAGAAGTCTGTAAACACCAAGTACCCTATTCCAAGGTAAAGTTTGTACAAGAGAAAAAAGCAGGTATGATTGGGGCAAAAGACAAGTCTAATGCTTCAGACACTCCTAAATACTTTCTACCTAAACAGTTCCACCTGACGAAGCAAACTAGAGCAGCTGTGTGGGAACTTGAAGATAGGGAGAAAGTCATTATGCTCCAAGCTATTGTCAGAAACTTTTCAGAAACAGAGACCAAGATAATAGTAGCAACCACTACACTAATGCCTTCAGGGATGATAATAGAATGCAGGCCTGTTTTTAAACAGTAGAAATTCTTAAGCACTGGAGACAGGCTCTCATAACCAATATAAGTGACTAGTCAAATATCTTGATGATAACTAAGTTTGAAAAGGAACTATATTGTTAAAGAAATCTCAATCCTGGATAACCATGATGTATGACTGTGTAAGCTGAAAGCAATCTCAGGCCCTTTGGGAATATCATGGAAAGGGAAACTTTTCCAGATTTGGTTACAGAGGTCAGGGAACAAAGAGTTGCCTCCCAGAGAAGAAAACCTGAAGCTGCCAGATTAATTGATGGAGATGTCCTTCTGCTGCTAGCTTTATCAAAACCGTGATGCTAAGAGAAAGAAAGAGAATTTCAGCATCAGTTTTTCCTATTCAGTGTCTCCAGTTTCATGCTAACTAGAATGCTAAAGTAATATTCTCATTCTCAGTACTAATACTTATACGAGAATTGTGTCTTGATTATATGGATGTCCAGTGTGTGTGTGTGTGGATGTGTGTCTCCAATTTTCTGATCTTTATAATTTGATATTTACTACAGTCATCTGCGTTCTTTTTCTTCTGGTGTATACTTAATGTGGTGGTGATTAATAAATTTGCTTTAGCCACAAAGAGCTACATCCGTATTGAAATAAATTCTGTACTGAATAAATTTGCTTATCTATGAAGAGCTACATCCATACAGAAATGAAAATGAAAAAATTGAGTGATACTTTGATTATTTAGGGACAGAGAATGAACATAATTTATGCAGGTATGAAATTCTAGGGAAGATAATTATATATCATTGTTGAGCAGTCAAGAAGTTACACTTTCTACTTTCTGTGTGAGATTGAGAAAATGAGTTAATATATTATAAGCAATGAAAACTAGCTTTCTCATGATCAGAGAGAAGAGTTAAAAAATAAGAAAAGGAGTAAAGGTAGAATAAATTCCATGATGTTGGATTAGAACTGGAGGTATAAACAGGAGCTGGTGGCTTTTGATACAGATCGATACAGAAATAGATATAGATACGTGCATGTGTGTTCACTTTCATATTTCCTAGCTCTGTCTGTGGAGAAAGCCTAGAAGCACTGACATTATTATTCATTTCCCATTATATTCATTCCCATTTCCCAAAATACCTCACACCTGCAATTTAAAAGAAGAGAGGTTTATCTTGGCTCATGAAGTTTCAGTCCACGGTTAACTGGCTCCGGAGAAGAAATGGCATAGTGGAAAGACATGGCAGAGAGAAACTGTCAGTGCATGGTGGCCAGGAACCAGAAAGAGAATGGAGGAGCCAGGAATAAGAATACGCCCTTCCAGGTCATGCCCCAGATGGCCAGCTTTCTCTGGCCCGGTCCCACCTCCCAACAGCACAACCATCTGTGAACTCATCACTGATGAATGTAATGCTCCCATAATGCAAGCTTCCAAAACTCCCACCTCTGAACATGAGACTTTTGGGGAATATTATCTAAACCGTAACAGACATCCATTACCAATGAAAAAACATCCTGCCCAGATTTTGGTGTTTGAACATTATTCTCCAATAAAATTTGTTAGACTTCTATGGAGAAGTGATTGATTTTAGATGTAAGACGGAAGATACAGATGGTAATGGAATGTCTTATGATGCCAGAAACAAAGAATTACTCAAAAATGTGTTGGGGATATGTCAAAAAGATGTAGTAAGGTACTTGAAGTAACTCTGAATAGTCCAAATCTCAGACAATTTAAGTAACAAAACAAATATTGCTAGTAATAAATTGTAATCCATAAAGTTAGAGTCCATAAAACTATACTGAAATAAAATAAATGAGAGACAAAGAGGAAAAACACAGCAGAACTGTAATTCACAAACATAACAGCAATAATGAAGTCAGAAAAGCATTGTTTGGCAAACACCAAAATAATTGTCTCTGGCAAGATTCACCGATGAATGCTACAGTCGGTGAACAAATGGTGTGAAACATGATATTATGGCTATGTCTAGATGTCCCACAAAAGCCTCATGTGGTCATAGGTGGGGACTTTCAAAGGTGGCTGGATCTAGAGTGTGTGATGCTGGGATCAGTGGTGTGTGATTATTTAATTAGTCCAATGATTGGTGTGGCACAGTTCTGGGTAGGGTTAAGGGTGCCTCACCCTAGGTGTGAGTACAACCTCCCCTAAGGGTGTGTAGCCTAGAAAAAAATATAAGGGACAGAAAGAGGGTCACTTGTCACCTGTTGCTTGCTGTTTGCTGCCTTCTGCCTGCCTGATTTGTGATGCCTCTCTGCTATACCACCCTTCCTTTGAAACAGCCCACTATGGACTGAAACCTATACAAACTGTGAGCTATAATAAATATTTCCTCCTTTATCTTTGGTGTCAGGCATTTGTCTCAACATTAAGAAATGTAACTAAAACACCTGATATCTACATAATCTTAAGATATCTACACACAAGTTTCAAATTAATTGCAAAGGCAAACTAGCAACTTTGCAATAGAGAAATATAGTAGGCACATCTTAATTTGGTGATCAAAGTTATTATAATTACGATGGTCCAAATCATTATCATATATCTTTGATAATGATGCACTAAGATGGACACAACATCATGCTGTGGTATTTACTCAAAAAATGCACAGCTTGAGTTTAAATCATGAATAAACATCTTGAACCCAAGTTAAATAAATAACTTGAACCCAAGTTAAAGACCATTCTACAAAATAGTTGACAAACACTCTTTGAAAATAAATGACAAAGAAAAACCATCTCAGATTAAAGAAAACTAAGAGGACAGAACCAAATGCAGAGTGTGATCCTGAAATAGGTCCTGAATTAAAATAAAAAAATAATTGGTGATATTTGAATAAATGTCTATAACTTAGAAGACAGTATTCTGTCAGAGAAAATTTATTGATTTTAATCATTGTTTGGAGGTCATCTTAGATAAAGCATCTGGAAAACTTTAGTAGAATATATCAGAACTATTCATATTAAGTTTGCATTATGTTTCTGAAATCACTTCAAGATGAAAAGGTTTTTTACAATTAAATTAAAAGATGTCCAAAAAAAAAAAGATGTCCAAAAAATGTCCTTTAAAATGTTTCCAGGGTCATCCCTTCTTTAAAAGTCTTCTTGCTCTTTATCTATTGTAATTCTGTATCTATGTTTATTTCTCGTTATAATGGTTTGTAGTACAACTCAGAGGTTTGTAAGCTGGAAACCTAAGCTAAGTTAGCCTTCAGTTTTTTAACAGTTTTTGCCTGGTACAAAGATTTTCCTCTCCCACTAAATCTAATTTTTATAGTTCCTCACTATATTTTATTGTCTCAAACATCAGGGTGGCGTTACTCATTTAACTATTAATGTTTTCTTTCTTTTAAAAAAGTAGTTTAAATACATCAAACAAATCTTGTAATCTTGTGGGACAACTTAAGCAAATGTATTTCCATAGATTATTTGATCATATTTGCTGATTCATGGGGTCTGAGTCAACTTTTATTACATCATGCAAATAAGTGCTATTTCATTTTTGACTCAGACATAGCCATTAGTCACCAGGTCCTAAGATGATCTTTGAGGTTAATAACAGTTTAGATCAATCACTAAACACATGAAAATGAAGACAATAAGAGTCTTTCTATATTTATTTCTTACTTTAGAGAAACTTGATAGACTGGCTGTTGGTTTAGGGATTCTTCTAGAATCTTGCCTCACTCTATAATCTAATCACCCAGAGTGCTTTAAAAATACCTAGACTCTCTTCCCAGAGACTCAGATTTAATTGCTGTGGAGTATGGTATAGGCATTTTTAAAGGCTTCCAAGATGATTTTAATGTGAACCTAAGTTTGAAAAATTTCTGATCTTCCTTTTATTTTGGAGGCGACTGAACACCCATCACCTTAGGGAAAAGGGTGTAACAGGAACTTCAGTGGCTTGAGAGAGTTTATCCCTTCCAGTACCCTTTGATGTGTAGGGTTGGTTACTCTAAAGAAAGTACAGATTAAAATTTCCAGGGGTGCTTGTTAGTAACACAGCTTTAAGAACACACCCTCATAAATGTTTACTCAATATTTTTACTACACACCACACTAATTACTTGTTAGCTACTTCCCTTTGAAAAAGACCTACAGCTTTCTCTTATTCAAAACATTATTTCTTGAGAAAAAAATGGTAAATTAGCAATCAGCAGCAAAATATAACCCTTCTTGGACCCAGAATTGAGTCACCTGGAAAACAACACTTGTGAGGAGAAAAAAAAAAGTGGATCTCTGGGAGTTTGGAGAAAATTGACAGGAAAACTAGAAACTACAAAGAACCTGGAGAAACAGAGCTCAATGCAGAGAAAAGAACAAAGCAGTCTGGGAAGCTCATCCTGGCTTCCAGGGAAAGGGACTCGTCTACAGACACAAGGTAATCCTGGAGGATCAGCAGCTCCAAGGAAAAGCAACAGATAAAGCCAGCAGCTCTTGCCCCAAGAAAAGCACATCATTACTATAAACTTCAAAAGCAGCATGGAGTTTTATTCCAAAACTGGCTTCTTCCACAGCACAGACTAAAATTGGAGAAGTCCAGTACAGCATCTGCCACAATTGAGAGGGTTTAATTAGGAGCCATTTTGGGAAGGGGTTAATTGTTTAAGACTGAGCCACAGAATAACTAAAGAACAACTTCATCTCAGGATTTCTAGTGTTACTCCTCCACAGTGACTGGGTGGGAGGTGGCCACAAGAGATAATCACGGAGAATGTGCGAGCTGAACATGTGAAGTTTAAGCTAAGCCTGAGAAGGACATAGGGGTCCACCCTTCATGGTTAGCAGCCAGGCCCAGTATGTGCAGCTTTCAGAGGTGGCTGGATATGACAGTGCTGACATTAAGTCCAGCAGTCTGCCTACATCCAGCAGAGACAAGTGGTTTGATTGCTTTCTCTATCTACTATTGTGAGAAAAGACACACCTTGGCTTAAATGGTTGCAGCAGCCTGGGGTGTACAAACAGAAGGGTCTCTGGAGCAGGGGAAGCACCTCAAAACCCACAGGTGGTAAGCCTAGGTCAGGAAAACTGTAACTTACTGGATTCTAAAACTGCAGACCCTGGTAAGAAATCATTCATTCGAAAACACAGAGAAATTTTTTTTTGGTATGTATTTCCTTTTTTTCCCATTCATTGATTTAGGGCTTTTCCTTTTTTTCTTTTTATTCCTTTCAATTTTTTCATTTTCCACTCCTTTTTCTTATTTACTGTTTTTATTACTTTTGTCAAGTTCTATCAATTTGTTTACTTAATAGAATGTTCTATCTCACTTTACTCTCTTCCTCATTTTCCATTAATTTTTCAAATTTCACTTCTTTCATCAGCCTGTTCCTTACCCTCCTTATGTTTACTGCTATATCCATTGAGCTTTACTATTCTTTGGATATTACTGTTGAATTTTTTTTCTAATGTTATAGGAGATATAGTTGTTTCATTTAGTAGATATTTGTATTTCATTTAGTAGACAAATAAATGTCAACATTTGGTTTGTCTTAGTGTTTATACTATAATTATCTCTTTTCTAAGGTTAGGGGCAGCATGTTATTGTTTTCAGAGTTTGATGATATCTAGCTTGTCTTTGATGCTATTGCAGGTTTTATTGCTATTGACAGGGTGGCACAGTTGTTGCTATTAATTTGTTTTTTCTGTATGTCCATATCTAGATTGACTTTGTGTCATTAAAAATTCTGAAGTCCATTCCTGGATAACTGGGAGCTGCACCAATTACACTATCCTTGCCTCATAAATTCACAGTGGTGATTAGATCCTAGGACAGAGGCAAAGGCCTATCTTTAGCAACACCCACAGAGCATTACTGAAAAGCACATACTAACTGAAGAGATCTCCATACTTGCGATGATATCTTTCTGCTATAACTGACCTATATGCCTCAGCATGCATTCATACACACACACACACACACTCACATACATACACACATGCAACCAACAGAAACATGAGACAATAAGACAGGGCAACAAAATGCCTCCAAAAACGCCCAACTCTCCTCTGCAGAACTAATCCATGGAGTATCAGGGAGAGGAAATCAAAAGCCACACAGCTGAAATATTTGAAATGGGTTAGAAGTTGTTTTCTTTTAGGACATAAAACACTGTACTTCAAGTTGTCTTGGCATTTAAGGTTTTTATGGTAATACTTGGCTCACAAATGCTTTTGTTTGTAAACAATTTAGTTTACAAACAAAAAAGTTTGGCAAAATTTTGCTTCCATTCATGAACTCCACATCAGGTGATGAATACAACTTCAGCTATCTTCTCTACATGAACATGAATGCCGTTGTCCCCACAATCATGAAATGAATTAAATTCATGAACAGAGGCACCATTCTATTGAGAAATTTGCCATAATTCTAATGAGTTTACCTTTGCAAGTGATTTGTTGCTTTTCTGTGACAGCTTTTAAGATTCTTTCCTTGTGGTGGACTTGAGATTTTGACTACAATGTATGATATTTGAAGTCCTAGGGTAAAAATACCTTGAAATCCTAAGGTTAAAAACAACAGATCAATAAGGTGTTTGGTGAGCTCAAGAAGATATAAACAGCAGTGAATTTAGGGAGCAAATAATCAGTAAGTTTACTGAAGATACTAAGAAGCTAGCTGAGCTAAACAAAATGATACAAAAGGTGAACAGCTAGCAAAGAATTAGAGTCCACTAAAAGAAACCAAACTAAAAGCCAGGATATTAAAAATTGTGTTGAAAGTATGGGCAGCAGAAGTGACCAGTGTGAGGATGGAGTGTTAGAACTGGAAGACAGGGATGATATCAATGTCCATATACTCAGGGATACTTTCACACAACATGAAAACGTGAGCAATAGATTTAATACCTGCTAGATGATGCAAAAAAGACAAATATAAGATAAATTGGAATTAAGAAGACAGCACAAATGAGATAAAAATTGTTTACACAACTAATGGAAAACTTTCCAAAACCAGGGAAAGAATTTAACATCGCTGATAAGTGATGCATATAGAACCCCAAATAGCCACTATCAAAAAAAAGTTCCACAATACATCATAGTCAATATCACAAGTCCCATAAAATAATAGAATCTTAAAAGCTGCTAGAGAAAAACAGCACATAACTTATGAAGGGGAACCCATTAGAATCATAGCAAACTTCTTAATACAAATCTTAAAGGCCAAGAGAGCTTGGAGTGAAGTGTTTCAAATCCTAAAAGAAAACAGCTTCCAACCCAGACTGGTACATCCTGCAAAATTATCTTTCAAAATTGATGGATAAATAAGGTAGATTACCAAAGCAGCACCCCAAAATATTCTCAAGGATATTCCAGAAAGAGACAATGAAGCCAATAATGTGAAAATATCTAGCAGAATGAACTGCATAATGAGACTGTCTCAAAAAAAAAAATCCCCAAAAGAAAACAAAACCAAAAAAAGCAAACAGATTGGATCAAATAAAAAGAATTCAATGATCTGCTACATTCAAATAAATCATCTAATCCAAAAAGATATGCATAGACTAAAAAATAAAGATTAAAAACAATATTCCATGCACCAGAACCCTAAAAGTAAGCAAGGGTTTCTAATTTTTTTCTTTTTTAAAAATTCTCTTTAATGGTTTGATCAATCTTGCATTCTTATATCTGGTAATCTGAGCAACTTCGTTGAAGATAACAATATGTAATATAACAACCACTGTTAATTCCTATCATTTTGCTTTGAAACCCTGTATCATTTTTATTGTTTTTGCTTTGTTTTGTTTCTATGTTGTTGTTATTTTATTATTTTTTTATTCTCTTGAAAATTAAAAAAAAATGTATACACCGAATACTGGATAACTTATCTTTCTGAAACAAAAACTGTTGAAATTAAAAGGTCAAATAAATATTAACACAATCACAGTAGGGGACAGTAATACCCCACTTTCACAAAGAAATAGATCAATTAAATTTTAAAAAATAAAGAAATTTCAGAAATTTCACACCCTTGAATATAAGGATTTAACGAATATACACAGAGTATTCCACCCCTTTACAACAGTGTGTACATTCTTTTGAACAGCACATAGTACTTTTTCCATAGATCACATACTAGTCCACAAAGCCAACTTAAGTAAATATAAAAGAATTTCTATCACATATACTATCAGACCACTGTGCAATGAAGACAGAAATCAATGGCAGAAAAAATTTTGGAGAAGGAAAAAGCTCCTGGAAAATTAACAACATACTCCGAAAACCAATGGGTCACATAAGAAATTTTGAAACGTTAAAGATTAGTAACAATGACTGTACAACTCGACAAAACCTCTGGGACACCAGGAAAGCCGTCTTAAGAGAAAAACTTGTTATGATCAGTGCTCACCTTAGGAACACAGCAAGCACAAATAAACAACCTTATGAGAAATCTTAAAATACTTCAAAAATAGTAACAAACTAGCTCAAAGCAAGAGTAAGAAAGGAAATTATTAAGATGAGAGTGCAAATCGATGAAATTGAGACTGAAAAACTATAAAAAGATCCATGAATTGAAGAGCTGGATCTTTAAAAGAATAAATAAAATAGGTAAGCCCTTAGCCAGACTCACCAAGAGAACAATGAAACTGACTCAGTAATAAAGGACTTACCAACTAAAAAAGCCCAGGACCTGGTGAATTCTTGCTGAGTTCTAAAATGCATTTCATGATGTTATATCACCAATACTCCTCGAGCTCTTCAAAGAAATTCATTTATGGAAGCCAGTATCACACTAATCCCCAAACCAGATAAAGACCCAACCCAAAAGGAAAACTATAGGCCTATCTCTTTAATGAATATAGATGCAAAGAATCCTCAACAAGATATTAGCAAATAGAATGCAGCACATTATCAAAAAGATGATGCATCATAATCAAGTAGGTTTCATCCCAGAAATTTAAGGATGGTTCAATATACATAAGTAAGTCAACAAATATAATACATCACATAAACAGGAGCAAGGTAAAAGAAACCACATGTTCCTGTCAATAGATGCAGAAAAAGCTTTTGACAGAATCCAGCACCTCTTCATGATAAAAACACTGGGGAAAATAGGTAGTGAAGGACCATACCTGGATGCAATAAAGGCTATTTATGACAAACCAAGAGCCAGCAACACACTAAAAACTGAAAACACTCCCCCTAAATTCAGTAACAAGACAAGGATGTCCACTCTTCTATTTAACATAGTACTTGAAACATTAGCCAGAGCAAGTAGGCAATAAAAGGGATACATACAGGAAAAAAGAATTAAATTTATCATTATTTGCAGATGACATGATACACTACACAGAAGACACAAAGAACTCCACGAAAAACCTCTTAGAATTAATAACTAACTTCAGCCAGTTAGTAGGATACACACAAAAAATCATTAGCATCTGTGTACACCAACAATGCAAGGAATGACAAGGAGATTCTGAAAACGATGCCATTCATACGTGTTCCAAGAAAAGAGAAATATTTAGTATTTAACCTGACTGGGGAAGTGAAAGATCTCTACAAAGAAAGCTACAGTTCTCTGAAGAAGAAGATTGAAGAGGACATCAGGAAATGGAAAGACGTTCCCTGCTTGTAGATAGGCGTAACCAATATTGCCAAAATGGCCATACCTCTAAAACTGTTATACAGATTCACTGAGTCCCAATAAATACACCAATGACATTCTTTATAGATCTAGGGAAAACAATCCTAAGATTCACATGGATCCAGAAGAGACCCAGAACAGCAAAAGTAATTTTGGGCAATAAGAGCAAAGCAGGCAGCATAGCAATGTCTAACTTCAAGCTGTACTACGAAGCAGTAGTGATAAAAATAGCATGGTACAGGAACAAAAACAGACACATGGATCAATGGAACAGAACAAAGGATATAAAAACCTCTCCAGACACATTCAACTATTTCATCTTTGACAAAGAGGCCAAGAGCATATGTTGGAGGAAAGACAGCCTATTCAACAAGTGGTGTTGGGAAAGCCGGTTATCTGTTTGCACAGGAATTAAACTGGAGCCTTATTTCTCTCGGTGCACTAAATTAAAATCAAAATGGATCAAGGATCTAAATATTAAAACAGAAACATTAAACCTTCTGGAAGATAAAGTAGAAAAACACTTGATGACATAGGTGTAGGAAAGGATTTCTTAAACAGAACCATAATCCCACAAGAAATTACAGCAAGAATCAATAAATGGAATTATATCAGACTAAAAACTTCTGTATAGCAAAAGAATCAATCAGTAGAATAAAAAGACAACCTACAGAATAGGGAAAAAATTTAACAGCTACTCCTCAGACAGAGGACTAATATCTAGACCATACAAAATAATAAAAAAATTAAACCACATAGAATTGAAGGCACGTCAAATGTCAAGAGAAATGAACAGACACCATACAGGGGGAGAAATACAAATATATATGAAAAAATATTCAACATTTTTGGCTGTTAGAGAAATACAAATTAAAAAAAACATTTAGATTCCATCTTACTCTGAAAAAAATGGCAATTATGCTGGGTGTGGTGGTGCATGCCTGTAACCCCAGCACTCAGAGGCTAAGGTAGAAGGATTAGAACAAGTTCCAGGCCAGCCTGGGCTGCATAGCAAGACTCTGGCTCAAAAAAAAACAACCAACCAACCAACAAACAAACATGACAATCATTAGGAAATCAAACAATAAGAAATGCTGGTGTGGCTGTAGTGGAAAAGGAACCCTCCTGCACTGTTGGTGGGAACTAGTACAGCCATTATGGAAATCAGCACGGAGGTTTCTTAAAGAACTGAAATTAGAAATTCCACATGACCCAGCTATCCAATTGGTAGGTATCTTTCCTACAGAATTTAAGTCATTATACTGCAGTGATACATGCACACCAATGTTTATAACAGCACAATTCATAATGGCTAGATCCTAGCAACAGCCTGTATACCCATCAACAGACAACTGGATAAAGAAAATGTGGTATCTATATACAATGGAATACTATTCAGCTATAAAAATGAAACAACTGAGACATTTATAGGAAAATGGATGTATCTGGAAACTATAATATTGAGTGCAATAAGCCAGACTCACAATCTTCAAAACTGTATGGTATCTTTCATTTGAGTGAGGCAAAGTACAAACAAAGAAATGATAAAGGATGGATAGAAAGGACAAATGGACAGATCTCTTGCAATAGGGAAGTGATCAAAGGGAACAAGGGTGAGGAAGGGGAAGAGGAAATAAAAAGAATAAAGATGTGCCATGCACAGGAACATAATAACCACAACTGGTGCTAGCACTGTATGCCATAACATGAGCTAAGACAAAAAATGCAAGCAAGTACAGAAAAGGGTCAAGTGGGGGAAGAAAGGCAAAAGGAATTTTTTAAAAGCTGTGTTGTCCATGTAACCTCCCCAAGATGGTTGTGAACTGCATATATTGCAAACATGTACTAAAAAAATAATTATTTTAAAATGAAAGAGTAACAAATCTTTGTGATTTTGTGAGGGGAAAAAGAACCCTTATACATTGTTGGGGGGTGCTGTAAACTAGTATAAGCACTGTGGAAATCAGAATGGAGTTTCCTCAAATTCTAAAAGTAGAAATTCATTCAACCCACTATTCCCATTCTAGGTATCTTTTCAAAAGAATTAAAGGGATCATACTATAGTGATACATGCATACCTATGTTTATAGCAGCAGTACAACTCATAGTAGATAACTGTTGGAAGCAGCCTATATGTCCATCAGCAGATGAATGGATAAAGAAAGTGTATTTATGCAGAACAGAATATTACTTTGCCATAAAAAGGACAAACTTGAGTCTTTTGTAGGAAAGTAGTTGCATCTTGAGAACTGTAATGTTAAAAATGAAATAAATCAGCCACACAAGCTTAACTGTCACATAGTTTCTTTTATGTTAGAAACCCAAATATAAATATGGAGCAAAATAAAGATAGTGGTATTTTAGTTCATGAACTTAATTTTTTCCGTGATTCTGGTCAGAAACTGAATTGGATGACAACCAACCCCCTGAGGTTCATAGTGAATCTAACCATTGAATTTGATTTAGTTCTCCACCAGTTTTGTTTGCAACCAGAATCATGGGAATAATTAAGTTCATGAACCGAGGTAGCAGTCCAGTGGGAAATAAGGAGATAAATCTTTTGCAAAAGAGAAGGGGACTAAGAGATGGAAGGGTGTGGAGGGAGGGAAGTGGGAAGGGTTGAGAACAGAATTAAGGTATGTTACATACATGTACCAATGCCCCATGAGGACTGTAATCATTATGTACTACAAAGATATAGCAATAAAAATAAAAATATAACAAAAAAGGCAAAATATTTTCATTCATGCCAGCACTTTGCCTCTTTTTAATACCACAGATTCCTAAACTCATGGCTCATGCTTTACCTTCTCTCTTCAACTTTCCTATTGGACTTGACTTCTGGCATTTCCCTCTTCCCAGCCCTCTAATGGATACAAGATGATCTTTCCCTATGAACTGCCTGAGTTTGTCTTGGGAAACTTCCCGTACACTCAGGTCTACTCTTTGTAAAGATTTCTCTATTTCCTCAATGTTACCTCCCATATCTTGATACTGGATTTATTCTTCTTTGAGCTTTCCTATTATGGTTTGTTCCATAACATGTACTGAAAGATTTAATACATGGAAATGATTCCATGGAATAACAAAATTTTTTCTTCTAGTCTGGACTGGTTGGCTGCAATGAAATTCACTCATGTCTTTAAAACTTCAGCTGGAATGGTTTAGATAGCTTGGGCTCTTTTTCCACGTGATACTCATCCTCCAATACTTTAGCCTGGGCTTGTTTATGTGGCAGTGGAAGAGGTCCATGGAAACAGCAAGAGGCCAAGCGCCAATTGGCAGTATTTATTCCTAACCTCTGCTTGGATCCCAATTAGTGATGTTCCATTGGCCAAAGTCAGGCCTTGGTCACACACACAGTCAGTGTGGGTTGGGGTTACTAGAGTGGCGACCATCTCTACAAAAGTAGACCACAGCCTTCCCTCTAATTCCAATTATTCATGCACCTTTGTATGAAAAATGTATACACCAGCTCTGGGACTTGCATTCAGTTATAGCATTAGGCTCAAAGTTCAGGACCCTGAGACTGTTATCCAGCCCCAAAGAAGTGAGGCCCTCACTCTTTGACTGCAGCTCTTCAGGACTCAGAGACCTATAAACCGAAGACACAAGCTCTATGCTCTGCACTTGCTCGACTCTGTGAGTCAGGGGCAGGAGAATAGCAATAAATATTTCCATTTTAAAGGGAGTTAAAGGAAGGCGCAGTGAGCAATCAGAATTCGTAAGAGTTTTGGAGTCCTGCCAGACATGTGCTGTCAGGTTTTCTACTCTGGGGTTCAGCTCTGTTCCCTGGTGGCTCCTCAATCCACTCTTTTCTGTCACGATCGCTCTTTCACCCAGCTTTTGGCCTTGCCATCTGAAGAGGCTGCCTGAGACAGGTTTCTTCTTCTGTAAGATGTAGCTCTCACTGGAAGCTGAATAGCTTTTTGAGTGTATTTCGTACTCAGAATCATCATCATCATCATCATCATCGTCATCATCATTATCATCAAAATCAGGGCCCCAAAGGCCATTTTACATTTGTGAAATCTCAGCTCTTTTAACACCATCTGGCTAGGTAGTTTTTTCAATAAGACTCTCTTTAAAATGTGGATCTTCTCTTATTTTCAGTCAAGTTACCACATGCCTCCAAGTCACATGTGTAATTCTTTCTGTCACTGACATCTCTTTTATTTCCTCATACTTGATTAAGAAACTCCTTAAGATTTTTTAGAAGCCCTTTGAGCTACTTGAGATGTGCTACGAGGGACCACCTTGGAAAACTCAGAACCTCCAATTTAAGAACCAATAAGGTTCAAAAAGAAAGAAAGAAAAAGCAAAGAAATGCCAAGAGAACGTTCAGCACAGCACAGGACTAGGAATGAACACATCTGGACAGTCAGTTGTCACTGATATGTGGATGGATGAAGTGAGAGTAGCGGCACAAGGTTAGGCGAACTGTCAGCACTGACAGCCACCATCCCGATCTCAGTTCAGTTCTCTGAAATGTTTTTACATTATTTTACAAATATCTTTGCAAGCTATTTCACAGTATGTGTCATGTATTATTTTAAATGACTGCATTATTCCCTATCAGTTTAACAGGTCAGCATTTATCATTCCCCCATAGTGCCACATTTAAGCAGTTTTGGTTTTTTGCTGTTAGAATAACTTTACTAACATCTTTACAAATTTTTACCTTTGAGTTTATTAACTATGGTATGTTTTATAATCTGTGAGTTAGATTATTGATATCAGTATAAAAATGTATTTGAGGCAAATGAATTAAATGGACATGGTTTTCTACAAGGCTTATTTTATCTTATATATCAATTTATGACTTTGTCATCCATGCTACCAATTTTGCAGAAGCCTAATTGTCATTGAGTTTTATCAGATTTTTCTTTCCTTTTTGGAAGTTAGATAAATTAGTGTTACAATGCTATTTATTTGCAGTTTTTAAATTTTTAAGAAGCATAATCATTTTTCATTACCAAAACTAATTTTCCTTGTGTGAAGTTGGTCCCAGGACTAGAGTGTAAAATTACCATTAGATCCAGCTGCAAAAGAAAAAAAAATTAACAGTAGCCTTTTTCTATTTCACATGAAAGAAGTCTGAGGATAGTCCAGGCCCACCCAAGCACTCCTGCTGTCAGACTTCTGTTTTGTAAATCTTAGGGCTCTATTATTCTCAGCAACAGCCAGCTTTGACCTTATGCTATCATCCTAGTAGCAGGAAGGAGATTGCGGTGGGGGTGGAATGAGCCATTTCCCCTGAAGGATATTATACAGAAGGTGCACACTACTTCTGTTTATACCCTAGAGAGCCGCATTTAGTATTTGTTCCAAGATAGAATCGAACACAGAGCAGGTTGACCAGCAGTATCTGCCATGGACAGCTAATCTCCGTCTCCCGTTAGACTGAAAAAGAACAGCAACAGAAGAAAAACATGGTACAATTAGGCAGAGGGAGTAAATGTGGGAGGGGAGCCAAGACTCACACAGGGACAGAGGAATAGGTGTGTGGCAGTGGGAAAGTGGGTGGCTCTTACATTTCAGCCCTTGTTCTTACATTTAAGTCCTAATAGCTTTCTTCCCCTTCCCAAAATTCTAAACATTTTTCAAAGCTCAGTACACCTCTTAATACCATCTGCAATCAAATAAGAGCACTTATTTGATTCAAGACACCAAAATAAGCCTCACTAGTTATCACTGTATATTTTTGGTCAATCTAAAAAAATTTCAAATTTATAAAAAGAAGGCATTATACACTATAGTTTTTCAATGGTCAATATTCCTGATCAACATAGCTTCCCAGAATTTCTTAATTTAGTAATCTCTGATTCTTCCAGATATTCTGTTTGTTGAGAATCCAGGGTTTTATTCAGTGAATTAATTTATCCAAGAAAATATCAAGTGTTTATTTATACCATCAGTTTCTATGTTTTTCTACTTGATAAACAAATGGTGTGACACTAAGGTATAAGCACAAGAGATATGGTAATATGACATGACTTTTGGTATTTGTTTCATCATTTCTTTTGATATCCTCAGATTTGCTTTATAGGTAGCCCAGAGTTATCAGAGTATATTCCTGAAAGCTGTTAGATGTGGCTTGAGATTGTATATCAGAACATAATAACTATATAGAATATTGGGGAATGATCAAAATGTAATAATGACTTTCATAAAAACGGCACACTTGCTCATCATTCACAAATGTGTACTATGTATTAAGTGCCTGCTATTTACAAAGCCCAAAGATTTAAAGATGAATCAGACTAGAGCAGGATTCTGCTCCTAAAGAATTTTTAGCCTTGTAAGTAAGAAACACAAATATAAATGTTAGTGTATATCATCTCAAAGTTCCTTCAACTGTTAGAAAGATAGAAGAAACTCCTTCAGTAGAAGGAAGTCTTACCTTGGACTGTCAAGCACATTCAACTTGAATGGGTCAAAAGATTCTTGGACTGGGGCTGGGGATTTAGCTCAGCGGCAAAAGCGCCTGCCTGGCAAGCGCAAGGTCGTGAGTTCGGTTCCTGGTACCGGAGAAAAACCAAAAAAAAAAAAAAAAAAAAACAAAACAAAAGATTCTTGGATTTTGCCCTAGGGTCACCTTTTGTCTTAGCAGAGAAGAGATTAATTTGTTTGTTCTTTTTTTTGTTTTTGTTTTTTTTTCCAGTACCGGGAATCGAACTCACAACCTTATGATTGCCAGGCAGGCGCTGTGCCCCTGAGCTAAATCCCCAGCCCTGAACAGATTAATTTGGACTCACGGTTTTTAGAGGTTTTCCACCGTAGTCAGCTGGTTCCAGTGCAAAAATCACATGGCAAAAAGGCATGGTAGATGAAGAGCTGTTCACATGTAGTTGCCAGGAAGTAGAGGGAGAACGCAGATATACACTTTCCTGTCACGTCCTCAGTCACTCCCCTCTAACCAGGCCCTACCTCCTCACAGCAAGACAGCTACAGTGCCCCAGTGATCCAATCACCTTCCAAAAGCTCCATCTCTGACTGATGAGTTTTGGGGTCATTCTTGATCTAAACCATGACACCTTCCATTGGTAAGCTGTTAGTTTGGGCAAATTTCATATTTTTCATGTGTAAAATGAGGACAGCAAGACTGATATCACACTCAATATATGTCTTGTTTGTCCACAGAAGTCATTAAAAACTCTGTTAAGCATAATATCATGTAATATAGTTAATTGCCTCATTAAACAGGCTATAAACTACAGCTTGATACAATTATAAATAAATACATTCTTTTATGGCTGTGGAATTATTCAATAGATCACTCATCCCAGATCAAATGGGTCAATTGGCTCCATTTCCAGAAAGTTCTTAACACTTCTTGAATTGTCAGGCTGAGACTTGATGAAGGAGGAACCCCTGGATTCCTGAGTTGAGGTAACCTCAGGGGATCCAGGTGCTTGGGTGTTTCTCCTCTCAGCTTGCCCATGGCAGAGGCCCCTTAATCTAAAAATACCTGCACTGGGAGGGAAGGAAGAAGCAGTGTGGGGAAGTGAAATGAGAGAAATTTGGACAGAAAGGTAGGAAAATGTCAGGGAAATAGTATCTTGCCTAGAGATATGGCATAAGGTGGTTCGCTTTGTCCTGGGAAATAGAGCTGAAGACTAAGGAGACACTACCTTCCTCCTCCTGTTTAAATATAGTATTTCTGCTCTGTTCTGGGAATGCTTAAGTAGTAGGAACAATGAATGTAGGAGGTGCAGTTGAATACCAGCAGGGTCTCTTAGTTCTAACTCCTAAGCTGCTCACCTATTGAAACATATAGCATAAGCCTGACCATTCTTGGGAAACCCTGTGTCTGTTCCTCTACCTCTCCCTCTAGACACTGGGCTTTGGAGAGCCTTCTGATCTATGGACCCAGTTAACTATGCCCAGAAAAATGAAATTGTATTGGGAGGCTTTTCTGGTTGGCAATTCAAACATTTGCAGCCACTTGTGCATAACTACCTTGAGACACTGAAGAGATTTGAGATGAGAAAAAAAGTAAGAAGCATCCTGGAGGAAAGGGAACAAGAGCATCCTCACCCACTTCACAATCAAGAGGCAAGGCCTTTAGAAGTTGTCTTCTTGTCATTTGTAAATGACTCATCCAGAGAGGCTTAGGCCATAGCATGGACATCTTTTATTATGCAGCAATGTGAAATGCAGGAATGAGCTCTCTGAGAAGGAGCCTTGTGCATGGAAGATTGAGAGTGGAGAGAAAGGAAGGAGAAGAAAGGAGGACTTGTGGGGAGACCATTCTATTTGGCTTGTTGAGATGGGGCTTTAGATCTTGAGCTTGAAGGAAATGGATACTGGAGTGAATACAAAAAAGGACTGACAGAGAGATGGTGCCCCACACAACCTGCCTTTTGGACCTGCCAAGTTTAATCAGGAGTACAAGGCCATAGGTAGTTTGAAGAAAATAAAATTTCAGATCTTAGTTTCCTTATGTGCTGTTTCCTAAAAATGAACACCCTGTGGACACATCCCCTATCGTAGTCCTTTCCATTCTCCACCTTTTGTTTTGCAATGTGCCTGGCAGATTTCAAAGCAAAACTCTCCCAGAAGAAAACTCTCCAGAATCCTCAAAAAACAGTCAACTTGAAATAGCGATGCCCAGGTCTCAAGTACATATTTGGCACAATTTCAAGTAGGAAGAGGTTAAAGATTAAGGTTGTAGTTTCAAATTGAGAGTATTTTCTTAAGCACTTAAACAAACTCTTTTGGGAAATCTCTCCTTGAACTTTTGCCAAGTGATTATTATATGCTGTTAATCTATAGTCATTTTAAAATTTAGATACAGGCTGTTTGCTTCAATGTTGCTGTGGATTTAGTGCCCCAATAGCTTCTCTGAGCTTTGCTGATAATTTTCACAGAACATTATCTTACCCTAACCCAGGCGCAATGGTGCATGCCTGTAATCCCAGATGTGCTGGAGGCTAAGCCAAGGGGATCACAAGTTTGAGGCCAGTCAGGATGACTTAGTGAGGTTCTGTCTTGAGTAGAATAAAAAGAACTGGGGTGTAGCCCAGTGTTAGAGTATTTGCCTAGCATGCTTGAGGCCCTGGGTCCAGTCCCCCGGAACCTCCTCCCCAAGGTGTTTTATTCCAGGAGTAAGAAATATTCATTCATGATATATCAACTAATCTTTTAAAGAAGGCTGGTTTCCTTTTATATGTTTAATGATTATCTAAATTTTTTATATTATACTTTATCCCATTACACACTTATATTAAATTTAATGATGAATCACCCAGAACATTTATTAACATGTAGGCTTTTATGGTGACAGGAAATTTTAACTTCTTCAATTTTGTATTAACAATAATCATAATAAATATCAACTCTAGTAAATGAAAATATGTAAAATTTTAATTTAAGTACAGATTTTGTTACCTAGAATTGTGATGTAATGATCAGTAAAAGAGTATCAATCTTAAAAACCTTTATGTTAAGATAGAATTTTGTGGTAATATAGAATGGGAGTATGAGTTCAAGAAGAAAAAATGATGGAAATTTTTTGGCTGTTAAAGAGCATGTTTGCATACTTTTTGAATAGATGGAGGTGGGTTTTCAAAACATTTAATTGAGTAAGTCAGTGTGCCAGAATTTATATCCTTTTTAATTACTTAAAATTGCAATAGATATTTTATGTCAATTTTAAAATGTGTGAGGCCGCATTATTCTTCCAAAAGTGTTAGGAGGTCCCAGAACAAAGCACACTGTAGCCCAGGAAGTAGGAGAAGAAGTTTGGGAAGGAAAGCGTTGGGGGAGAGGTGCCATCTCCTTCTGCGGTTTTGCCGTGGAGGGGGTTCGGCCATCTCTGGGCTGTCTCTGCTTATTGTTTGGGCATCTTGCCTGGTTTTCTAAGAGAATGGACCCTGAGTACAAGCACGTCACTCTACACAGTACTTGCACAAACCGCTGTTACAGTGGACTATAATGATGGGTCCATGGCTCTGTCCTGCACTCTGCAGCTTACCCTACAAGAGGGTGATGGAGGAGGGATACGATGGTGGGGTAATCCGAACTTTTGGAATGCTAAAATCTTGGAAAAGCTGCTATTTAGTTTAAAAGGTTGTGTTATGGAAAGCATCTTGGAATGTGTAGGATACACCGGTCATCCTGTAGTTCTTCGCTGTCTAGGGCGCTAAGAGATACTGAGCACAGAATCTGATTCTTTATGGACCTCTACAGCCCCAGGGGTGGAGACCACTCGCCCTCTGCTCGACTTCATTGGTCATCTGCTGATGCTGCCTGCTTGTTTTCCTCTCACCCCACTCCTGGCCACTCGCTTGGGATGCTTTGCAAGTAGACTCTGCTGGGCAAAAAAGTGTACCGAGCTCTCTGAGGCAAAGGAAAGGCATCCTTGGGATGTCAGTTTCCCAGCTTCTCCAGAAGTTGTTTTCTCTGTTGTCCCTAGCTCTCATGAGGACGGTCTGTACCTTGAGTGTTTACTTCAGGCTGGCCTGGAGGATGAGGGCAGGTGGGAGCATGGTCTGAGCTCTCTGAGAAGCCCTGTTGGAACAACAAACAGGGCATGCAGGGATGAAAGGGGTTCACAGGCGGCCATAGCCATGTGTTCCCTGTGGTTCTGAAGGCCAGAAAGAAAGAGTGAGAGTGCAGTGTGACCTCTTGAAATAAATCACTTCCAGCCTGCTTTTTCTTTAATGAAATCTGAAGCCATTTAATTGACAGAAGAGAATCACTACATTTCGGGTCTTCAGATCAACAGCACTCAGGCAAAGACTTCAGGTCAGCCAGGTCAAGGTTATTTCCCTAATGATTTGAAGACATATTTTCATGGCCTTGTAAACACATGATGGAATTTTGCAGAGGTCCTGTGACATGTGATAATATCTTCACTCAGATCATGTGTTAGTGAGCTTTGTGCTATTCTAACAAAATGCTTGAGATAGCTTAGAGGAAGGTTTCTTTTGATCTGTGGTTTCAGAAGGTTCATTCCATGGTTATTGGGCAATGTAGTATTTGGGCCTGTGTCAACACTGTATATCATAGCAGGAATGCTTGGTGGAGCAAGCAGGGCCGCTAGTAAAGGAGAGGGGAGGAGGGGAAGAGCAGGGGGAGGGGGAAAGAGTGGGAGAGGGAGAGAGAGAGACAGAGACAGAGAGAGAGAAATTAGTGTCCCACAGTGCCCTTTGAGGGCACACCCGAGTGACCCAAGTTCTAGACCCAAACTGTAGCAGATGACAAATGGGGCTTGTGTGCATTGTCATGTCCTGAAGATTTTTCAGTTCTAATTTCTACTACTGTAAATATCAATACAGTGGATCCCCTCCAATGGGTGGCTAAAACCATAGATAGTACCAAACCCTATCTATCTATGCTTTTACCTATGCACATATAAAGCTCTGATAAAATTTCATCTATACATTTAGCATCATAAGACATTAGCCACAATAATCAAATTAGAACTATACTGTAATAAAACTTATTTAAAGCTGAGCATATTGGAACACGTTTGTAATTCCAGCACTGAGGAGGCTGAGGCAGGAGGGTCACCCTGAGATCAAGGCCAGCCTGATCTACATAGTGACACACTGTCTTTCAAAAAAATTATTTAAAATTTATAAATTGTTAATTTCTGGAGTTGTCCATTTAATATTTTTTGACTGCAGGTAACTGAAGCCATGGGAAGTGTAGCTATAGATGGAGCAGACATGGTAGGGACTGTGGACATCTCTATTAAGGGTTTCAGTAATTCTTAACTGTTATAAAAGAAAGCTGAGAGCTAAGAGTTTAAGAATGGCTACCTCAGATCTTATGTTTCAGATATGTGTGTCAAAGGAGTACAGAAGTTGTTCGGGATCCCACAGAACCCGAGGCAGAGCACAGAGGAAGACCTGTGCCGTACCACACGCTCAGGCACTTTGCCCGTGGACTGTTAACCATGGCCATGAAACTGAATGATGCATCACCTCCCTCCAAGTATCTGGGACAGAGGCTGATCTGTTGCTCAGCCCCCCTGCTGTTTATGGCCCTGAATATGGGTAGTCTTCGAGCCTGAGTATACAGAAAGACCATAATATAGGGCCATGTTGCGAACCTCTTAGAGCTTTTAAAGATACAAACAGCCACTGCAGCATGCCAGCCATAGGGGCTTTCAATTATGTTGTACTCCACGCTGAAGAATGTCAGGTTCCTGACTAGAGCCGGGAGCAGGTCACCCGGGGCAGGAAAAGGAGAGGCTGGAACTGCTGAGTGAGACAGAGGGGCCAGCAGCAGACACAGTTGGGATTGAAATTGACCACGTAGGAACAGTTAGGAATAAGTGGTCTTGTCTCCTGGGTTCCCCTGTGGACCCAGTCTGCTATAACTAAGAACACCTTCCAAACACCAAGGGACATGACAGAACATCTGTGATGAGGGCCTCAAGATTACACAGTGCAAGCCGGGGTGGTGGCACACACCTGTAATCCCAGCACTCGGGAGACTGAGGCAGGAAGATTGTTGTGAGTTCGAGACCAGTCTGGGCTACAAAATGAGCTCAAGGCCAGCCTGAACTACATAGAGAGACACTGTCTCAAAAAGAAAAAAATAAAAAAAGATTATGCAGTGCTTGTGCCCACTCCTCAGTGGTGTTTGTAGGACACCCACTGTGTGGCCCCAGCAATGCAGCAGTGACAAGATGGACATGTACCCTTCTCTCTACCAAGGTGGGCCGAGTTCTCCTTCTTTAGAGGCCAGAGCAAGAGAGGTGAGCTGTGCAAAGTCTCACAGTCAGTGGATAAAAGAACCATCTACTGTGCACCTAGGGCTGGGGATTTAGCTCAGCGGCAAAAGCGCCTGCCTGGCAAGCGCAAGGTCGTGAGTTCGGTTCCCGGTACCGGAGAAAAACCAAAAAAAAAAAAAAAAAACAACTACTGTGCATCTATCCTGGGGACACAGAAGAAATAAAGGACACACTCTATACCACACATGAGCTTATAGTCTCATTAGAGAAACAGGATTTATGCCCAAGATAGTATTATAAGGATTCAGAGGATGGAGCGTGGTATTCCACAGTGAGAGTATAAAGACACCGTTTGCTTTAATTCAGGGCAAGTTTTGCATTAAAGCAAATCACTTAATGAGTTACTTTTTATTGTTTTAATCTATGTGGGGTAGATTGAAAACTGGTAGTCAATTTATAGGCCCCAACTAAACTTAGTGAGCATGGTGCTGGGTGTGGGAGGCCCACCTGGGGATTGTTGCCAGCAGCATAAGAGGCAGACCTGGAGAAGTCAGAGTGTTGGGAGCAAAGAAAGGCTGTTGGGAGCTGGTAGAAGCTGTAAGGAGCTGTTAGTTCTTTTGGAGGAGCTCATCATGCTGGCTTTCCTGGTGAACTTGGCTGCTTTCATCCTCTGAGGAGCTTGTGACCTTGTTGGCACTGAGAATAGCTTTGATTCACTTTGGGGGAGCTCTTGTCCTCACTTTGAGCATTGCTTTCTGGTGCTGAAGGGGAAGATGGTGTACTGCCAGTCTCCTGGAGAAGTTTGATGCATTGGCTTTCCTGATGGGAGGAGGAGTTCGGGCCCTCACTATTGCTAAGAATGGCTGTGGTACTTTAGAGGGGAGCTCTGGTTCTTACTTTGTACATTGTTTCCTGGCTCCAGTGTAGATCCCTCAGCCTGCTAGCACAGATCCTTCACCCTGCTGGCACAGACTTCCTAGATTCCACCCCTGACCTTTGGGTCTTCCCAATACAAATCTGTGAAACAGGCCTGCATGAGATATTGTTATGGGCTCTAGGCCTCCAGCTGGACTTGTGGAAGGCACTGTTATGAGCTCTAGGCCTTCAGCTGGACTTATGCCAGATATTTCCATGGGATCCAGGCCCTCAGCTAGATTCCTTGGTCTTAGTGTGTGGACGGATTTCTTGCACTCTTTTGTATATCATTCTTTGGGTGACTATTATAAATAATCTTGTAAAGTGTGTGTCCTGTATCACATTGTTTCCCCAAGTAAAATAACCCCAAACCAACATACTATGTTTGTTTAAAATTCAATTTATCAAAGATGCCTATTTAAGACTAGATATCACTCGCTCTGGGGAAGATCAGACATCAAAATTTGAAGCATGGCTTCCACTGAATTAACTTTTACACCACTGTAGAGGTAGAAAACTCTTGGAAGTCAGAGATCAGTTTAATCAGAAATCAGAGAACATCTGTATGTCTCTAGAAAGACTTCCCAGCACCTAGTATGAGAGGTCAACACTTCTGTTAAGAATTTAACAAACATTTGAGAAATTAAAGTGAAAACGTAGTAGTAAGTAGAAAACTGGGCTTGCATTGTTTATGTAGAGACATGAAGTGTAGTTTATCAGCAAAGAGGGTGTAAATCATTGGAAAGGTAAGCAAGGTCTAAGGAAGAGTTCTACAGACTGGTGGTATGAGTAAGTCTAGAGAAGGAAAATCACAAATTTATCAAGCGTTATTATGTGCTTATCTCTAATTTAAATGTTTTCTATATGTTAACTGTATATTAACTCATTTAATCCTCCCCACATCCCTATAAAATAGAGACCATTTTTATTACCATTTTTCAGAAGGAAGAAACTATGATAAGGAGACGCGAATTCATTTACTGTTATTCTGTTTGTATGTTAATTTATTTTAAAATATTTTAGCTTAAACCTTAGTACCATCACCCTTGTATGTGTAGTTTGACTTTAGCACTTACAGCGGTTAGTTAACATTTGAAGTCTACCAATCAGGAATCCACAACCTACAGCTGTGATGTCCCCATCCTCTCCTCCCCAGTCGTGGTGAGCTGGTTCTCTCTCCTGTACATTGTTCCATCTGTCTTGAAGTGGCCTTTAAATGAAAGGCACTTTTTGGAATGCTTGATGACCGTAAGAGGGAAACCAACCTTAAAGAACAAATTCTGGGAGATAGTTTTGTGTCTGTTTGCCAATAGATACTTGTGTTATTGGCAGAATTTGACCTATGATTCACTCTCTTGGTAGCATACACCTATTAGTAAGGTTCTGGGTACTATCCAGTGTCAGATTGCTAGAGGTTACTAATACATCCTTGTTGGTATAGACAGCCCTTTACCTCTGCCCAGGTCACACAGATGGTGGGTGGTACCAACTGCGTCCATTCCCAGGCTGCCCCTCCTTAACCAGCGCACCACTCTTTAAGAGGACTGAACGCAAGCCAGTGAAATATGCGTGAAGGGATTAGTTTTCAGGAAGAGGATGAAGATCCAAGCACATCTAGAGACAGAAAAATGTTAAGAGGAAAGATTTCTTGAGTCTGGAAGGGAGATAGAAGAAGGCAAGGGTGTGAGATTAAAATACCTCTCACTGCTGGATTGTATTTCCCCGGCACAGTAGGATTCAAGGAAATGTGTGGGAGTAGTAGAAGCTTAAGTTCAGGGGTGATGGGGAGAGAGTACCTTTTGCTTCTGTTTAAGTTTTCTTTTCTTAGGTAAAGTTGGGCTGCCCAGAACCAGGAGCTTGGAGATTGTTGGGAGCAAAAGTTTGGAGACTGAAGATAGCCCCAGTGTCATGACAAAAAATATGCCCTGATGTCTGGTACTTGTCAAGTTATAAAGGCCATTCGATGGTAGATCGGGGTACTGCCTGTTCTTCAAAGATCCCCGCTCAGCAAGACTCAGCCATTCTTAAAGGGAAGATGGAAGACAGGGCTCTCTACTGCCCTCTTCCTGCTCAGGGTGAAGTTTAAGGTGTCTTGAGGTCAAAGAGTAGGACAGTCAGTTCTAGAAGATCTGAAAAGACAGACTTTCACTTCTCTGCAAGAGCTGATGAATAATTCAAGGCAAAAAGTATAGGAGTTCTGCCAGCGGAGGGCAGCTCAGAGCAGGGACATTCTGCTGGGTTGCCATGGGACTGAGTTCTGAATGGAAGGGCCCTCTCTCCATCTTGTGCCCCCCTTAGCATTCCTGACATTGGTCCCACAGGGCTCCCAGGAAGTGTGCTCTTTTTAGCCAAAGGGATGAATGCCCACTCCAGAAAGGCCCTGGAGAAACTTCAAAATCCAGAGGGAAACAGGAGTGAATAAAAGCACTAATGCATCCTCCCTGGGGCATTTGCACTGTACTGAGGGGACAAATGAGAGGGTGTCACTGTTTTGTGTTTGTCTTCATTGTTGTTATTTTGTTATTGTTTTTTTCTGTTTAAAATTTTAAAAAAAGAGAGGGTGTCCCCAGGGAGAAGGAGACAAGTTGGCTCATGGGGGAGTCCCTGGGACCTGGCTGGACCTCATGCTGCCGCCTCCCCCACTCAGAGACAGTCTCTTCCAAGGCAAACCTTGTACACAAAGCAGCCCTTCACAGGCTCACCTTGCTCTAAACTTGTTGATTCTCAGAGGGAATCATTATCAGGAGACCATGAACACAGCAGATGCCTGCCTCCAGCTGGAACTAACACACCAGCGTCAGATGTCTCATCAGAGAGATAATGATCCAATTGTCTGGGCTGTGACTTCAAATCCAGGTGCCCAGGGTATTCTTGCTGTATCTTATCACTCTGAGAAAATACCTGTAAGTAAACGGAGCCCTGGATGAGCAGCTGGGCAAAAGTTTCAACACCAGAGCCCCCGATAATGAATTTGCGCAACAGAAATCCAGTCCTGCTCCTGACAGCTGCTCTGTGCTTTCCTTACCCTATGGAGACTGTCCTAGGCAGCCACACCCAAAGTTAATGAGAAGAAAGCCTGTGCCAAGAGAAGTGAGCTCCAGAGTGTGCCTTATTCATACCACTTATGGTATTCATGTTTTTCAGGACATGGTAAGCAGTTATATAAAAGCGTAAACTAGCAACTTACTCATAAACTAATCAGAAACAGCAGCGGCCAAATCCAGGTTTTGTTATGAGACAACAGAATGGGTGCTGAGCTCAGTCGATCATCATTAATCTTCAGCAACACACCCCAAACACAGAGTAAGGCAGCAGTGCTGTGAGGGTAGATTGTACCCAATGAACAAACTCCCAGCCACTTAGGCTCAGTCAACCCCTGGAGAGGTGTGGTCTGATAACTTTTTGGTCACTCAGTGATAATTAAACATCAAATTTCATCAAAACAGATGCCTCTACTTTTTTGTAAACAAGCATTCCTCTTGTTCTTCAAAGCCATGTATTGAGGACTGGAGGAATGATGCCATGGGAGTCTGCGAATGTGCATGCACATAGGTGAGTGTGTGCATGTGTGTGCGTATGCATGTGTGTTGGTGCTAGTGATACAGGAAAATAAAAATTCCAACCTGAATGATATCTGGGACAAGTTCGTGTTCTCTGAAACCGAAGAATGAATTTTAGGAACAACGGAGGTTAAGAGCAGAATATATTTATTGAGGGAAAGAAATCTTCTGTGCAAGAGAGGGACAGAAGGGGGCCCGAGTGGGTTACCAAGGACCTTGCCCTTCCCAGGGACTTTATAGAGCAAAACCCTGAGGTGAGGCGGGTCCAAGATAGGGGGAAACTGGGAAACTACAAGGTGGGCATGAGGTGGGACAAAACTATGGTCAGCCAATAAGATTACAAATATAACTGTTCAGGTAAAATTGAGTAAACTGGGATCAAATGGGGAAGCGAGTCATGTAGCAAGCGGGCACGAGTATAGAACAGGGGCTTTTCCTGTAGGGGGTTGGGCTAGTGACTCTTTCTGGCTTTTTGAAGGTGGTTGCTACCTATTTAGAATACCAATCCCTGATGTTCACACCTAGGGAGGTGTGTGGGTGCATTTGTTTAGTCCTTTTGTCTTGAGGTCTGGCCCTTATCTTGTCTTTCATGTTGGCTCCTTGAGGGCCTGGCCCTGTCTGACTGCCTATAATATTTCTATCTAACTCAGCTGCCTATAACATTAGGATCCAAACATGTGTCCATCTCAAATTCCTGTGCTGAAATCCTCACTCCTGGTGTGAGTCGGAGGCAGGCTCTGGGCAGTGATCAGGACCTGATGGAGTCCTCATCACTTTGTGACTTTGCAAAGGGACCCGGGAGAGCTCTTTACTCTTTCCATCCCATGAGGACATAGCAAGATGACGGCAGTTGGGAACCCAGAAAAGTGCCTGCACCAGGACCTGGTCATGTCAGCATTCTAGTCGTGGGCCTCCAGAACTGTGAGAAATCAATTTCTGCTGTTTGTAAGCCCTCCAGTTTGTGGTATTTTGTTATAGACATTTGAATAGATTAGAACAACTGGGGAGTGGATCCTGGAAGGAGTTACTACCTATTAAAACAGAACACTGAGATCAATAAATAAATCTATTTATCAAGCAAAGATCGAGCATCCACAGTGTTAGTAGGATTTAGGAATGAGATAAACTGAGACAATGATAATAGAGCACTTCCTGTGAGTGTAGCCTATTCCAAACCTTTTTATGCTTGAGGAATGTGCAATCTGAGAAAGAATCACAACAGCGCATATTCAATTCACCATAAAACAAAGGATAATGGAACAACTAGCGTATTTAAGAAGAGAGCTAGGGGATTGCAAAGGAGCAGTGATGGGCTCTGAGGCTGGGGAGGGAGACAGGAAAGGTTTCCTGCAGGAGCTCATTCTGAGTGGCAGCCCTGGGGTGCACCCAGCCTCTATCCAGTAGGGAGGAGCACAGCGGGGGCTATCGCCCCTCAGCAGCCACTGAGGCTGTCATGGCGCACACTCGTGGCTGTGCCCAGCCCCTGTCTCCCTCTTTCTATATAGATAGGTTAGAAAGCTGGAAGTGACTCTGTCAGGCCTCCTTACAGCAGGAGCTGTCGTTCAGGATTTAAAAAAATAATTTTGAGGGGTTAGGGGTTTGTCTTCCCTGAGATTTGGAGGGCAGAGGAGAGGCAGAGGCTGTCCCCTGGCCAAGCAAGGCCAGCAGATGTGACTAGGGGAAGAGCAGGCCACAGCTCCTGTTCTGCAGGGTGAAGCTGCAGGGACAGCAGAGGGTGACTGCAATTGCAGCAGCAGCTGGATGCCACTGCCAAAGCCCAGCTTGAAAGCTGCACTCGGCTGGCACCCTCCTCCCGCCTGCTCCTTCAGCCTTTGCCAGTGTATGAAGCCTGGGGCCATTTCTGTTCCCTGCCCTGGGCTCCGGAGTAGTGATGCCTTAGGTAATTAACCGCAAGAGAAATAGCAGCTAACTGAGCCAGCGCCCTCACAGAAAGCCCTATTCCACTAACGGCACCCTGTCCTTGCGGAGTCACAGCTGTGCGTCTCTGCCGATCTCTCACCTGACCTCCCTTCTCGAACGTGTGTTTCTTCACTGCCTGCTCTCCCTGTGCAGAATCCTCAGAATTCTCTCATCTTTCTACACCTAGGGAACTGACCAAGTCCTTGCACTTCTACTTTTGTTTCCTTTCCCTCAGGAAAATGGATCCTTTCTTGCTTTTGTCACTTCCTGATTATCAATGATGAGCTAGGGGCCATGGACAAAGTAAAGATGGGCAGTGAGATTCAAGCTCAAGGAATCTGGTGTATAGTAAGCGAGGAAAGGCCGGGGATATAGCTCAGTGGCACAAGTGCCTACCTGGCAAGTGCAAGGTCCTGAGTTCGATTCCTGGTACCAAAAAAAAAGAAAAGATAAAAAGGAGGTGAATGAGGCATACAGAAAGCGTATGCTAGTACCATGCTGTTATAGACAAGCTGTCTCATTGAAGGGCTTGGAAACTCAAGGTGGAAAACCAAGAAGCCCTTGTGAAGAAGACAGCCTGGGGCTCCCAGTAAAAGTAAACTAGAGAAACACAGACCTTTAAAGAGACAAATACTGTAGATGGGGGTCTGTCAAATAGATAAGCTGTGTTCCCTAACAGAACAAACAAACAGGCCTCAGGAAAGGAAAGCATGCTGACAAAGGAGAATGGCATGAAAATGAATTGAATGGAAGTGAGACAGGTTTTCCATGTTCGCAAATTCTACTCACACCATACAGAAGTCTGGCACATTGTAAGCTCATAAATTGGAAAAATTGTTCCTCTTCCCTCAAGATTCAGCACTGTGCCTTCACAACAAGTATTTGCTGAATGAGAGCCATCTCATCAGTGGTACTGAGACCCAAAGGCCAGTTGTTCTCCTCTGTCTGGCCTGCACAGTTATTTTGCCAGAACTGAGAGAGCAGACCCCAAAGTTAAAGATGATCCCTACATCCCCCATCCATTTATCCAGGCCAAGGAGCTTCCTGTTTACCTTTGACTCTTCTCTATTCAACCAATCCACCAGACTGAAGGTGCCAGTAATTTGGAGGGTTCTGCCTGTGAAGTAAGTCCAGAATATGACCGCTTCTCACCATTTCATCTGCTACCTCCTTGGCCTACTGTCAGACTCTATTCTTGATCTCTGACAAATATGACATCCAGAGAATGACCCTTTCAAGAAGAGGAGCCCCAGCATGTTGTCCCCAACCTTTTTCTATTCTAGCAGGTTCTACAGGCCTGACGCTATCTCCTGCCTGTGGACTTGATGAGGGGCACACACACCCACTGCTCCTGCCTCAGCTACTCCCACACCAGCCACTGTCCTTCTCACACATGGTGAGACATGCACGTTAATCTTCCTGGCTTCTTCTAATGCTTGACTATTTATCTTCTTAGAAAACTTCTTCCATCTTCTTTCTTGGTCTCAATTATAAGCCAAGACGCAAGCTGTATTAAGTCTAATAAACCTAAGAATAGTTCTAGAGGACTAGCTATCCAGAGGTTTAAAATGAAATTGGATTAAACAAAGTGCCAATGTGGGCATCTTCTGAAGTTTGCCAGAACTTCAGACTTCTAAGCATCCCCAGAGAGGATTCCATTACTTCCTCCTCCACCCCTGATTTAATTTGCTATTCTTTGAGCACCAGGCTCCTGTAAGTTATGTAATCCTTCCCAAATAACCTTTTCCTTGGAATTATTATTTCTATGTTTGTTTAGATAGTAATACTGAAAAAACAGGTTTTCCTATCTTTCCTTTACAAAAAACAAACTTCAAATGTTTGGTTAAATAGGCTATTATGATATCGCTCTTGGGATATAATCGCATCTTATTACATTGTTTCTATAGAAATGCCAACTGCTTTATGAAGAAATGTGATAGGGTGGATTCATAGTACCGTGATTATAGGTCACCAACTTGCTTGTGATAGGAATTTTGGAAACTGAACCACTGGAGGTACATTTCGTAAAGTGTGTATATTTAAATGACCTCAGGTAATATGCTGTGTTAAACAGTTGTGTGGTGCCTATTTGTGTGTGGTTGATTGGTTGCTAGGACCAAGCTATGATTAGTCACCAAATTATAAAAGCATGCCTTTTGCTTCAGTGGCTGCAACCAGGCCCCAGGACATATGTCTTGGAAAGAGAAGCTGGGCTGATTTTCTGTTCCCATTCACTCATTTGACAGGGGCTTAAGGGCAGTATGTAACTTACATGGCTGTATAGGGGACCCGGCTAAGTTACTATAAAAATTGGATTCATATGATTTCCTACAAAATGCTCACATCTACAGAACAGTCAACTTGTATAGTCTATACAGGAAAAAAACATTACACTTATCCTAGTGACTCAAATTCAAATTATACAAACAGAAGCAGAGAGGACAAAAGGTCAAAGAGGAAAGTCACACAACTCTAGAGGTGGGACAGAAAGAAAGTGGTTTGCATGACACAAAGAGAAATGAGGAGATAAATTAGAGACAGAGGGAAGGGAGGAGAGAGGGAGGGAGAGATGGAGGGAATGTAGGAAGGATAGAAAGAGCAAAGAAGACTAATGCATAAAAATAGAAGATATTTATAAAAACATTTATAACTCCTTTTCCACCTTTTTTTGAGGGAGAGACAGACATAGATCCTGGTCTCATATGTATAAACTGCAAAGCTAAGCAAGGCACAGGAAACTCATGCTAAAATACCTCCGCTAATGAAGAGGTCCTACCTCTCAGTCCAGCACACCCTTCTTGGAAGCTGTAGGAGAAAATCTTCTGTGGGTTAAAGTTAGGTCAGTTTAGAGGAGGAAATGCTCCAAGGGGATTCACTGTCTCATTTCACAGCACACTACCCTGGGCTGGTTCCCTGGGCCCCTGGTAATCTATGAAAAAGAGATAAACAAGACAATATTGTTGAGTTTTTGTGTCCTCCACTGAGACTCTAGCCAAGCTAGGTAAACTGGAAATGAAGGGACAGGCTGGGGCCAAGACTTGAGACCTTGAAACTATGCTGCCGTCTGAGAGAGTATAGGTAAGCTGATGATAATGACAGTTGGCTGCAGACCTTCACAGATGCATTTCCCAAACATTTTCAGACCTAATGAATCCAGAGAATATCCCATGGGCCAGGCAGTCACAATATTGCCAGACTACGGTAAGGAAATGGAGGAAATCTAAGGGTTTAAGTAAGTGATGGGGACACCAGGAATGAATGTCTCAGCCTGAATTCTCACAAACACTTTTGCTTCCAACCTCTCTCCCAGGAGGGGCAGGGGAAACAGGAAGCTGCGAGCGTGGTGAGATTTCAGGGAAGAGGAGGTGACTCTCCCAGAGTACTTAAATCCCTCGTCTTCACGTTTACTCACACACGCACCGATGCTGTCAGAACCTGCTGATGCCACGCCGTTACAGAGGGTGTTTGTCACACCACCCAGCTGCCTGCTACTTTCCCAGTCCTCTCTCTAAGTTTAAGTTTCCAAGCTCACGAACCTCACTACCCTCGGAAGGAGTCCAAAACTCATTTTTCCAAATTCCTTTGCAGGTGGACACAAGCACGGGCCAGGCCTCTTTGGATATACATGCACAACTTTGACTTGGAAAAGAGCCCTGTGAAATGTGGAGTTCTGGGGTGGGTCACAGACCTGTGCTCTGCGGAGGCAGAGGCTGTGGTGGCCAGTGGCTGTTCTGCTTGGCTGTGACACGGAGTCTCTCCTGGGTCAGTACTTACGGGGTCAGGCCTACCTGAGCAGCTTCCAGCACGTATTCAGTGTGGTAAACAATACAGTCCACAGGATATAACTGACATCACTATTGTTTGCAACTATGAACTCAGCAATTAAATTGAAGATTTTTTATGGTCACATTTTAGAAAGCATGTACATATTCAGCCATTACAAAAAAAAAGTAAATGTGCTTATCCTTATTTTAAAATTTAAAAAACAAAAACAGTGGAGTCTCTGAAAAGTGTAGTAACATATTGAGCTATTTAGGACACCCAGATCAAAACTAACACTAGGTTTCAGAATCTTAGTTTAGAGGTTTTCTACCCACAAAAACATACCGATGCGAGACTTGTGAGACTTCATAATCTTGGTTGAATTCCAGTAGAGATTATCAAAAAATACTTTAAGTGACAACTCCTTAGAGTCATAGGGCTGGACAGGGCCGGATCAAGATGGGGTAAGTAAGGCATGCTACCTCAAGGCTAAAAGTTAAAGGCTGATGAAAAAATGCAGTTAGCAAGATAAATGTAAATTTAATGCAGAACTCCATGATGAATAAAGTAGCAAAATTTTAAATAAAAGCAAGATCAATATTATCTATTTTCCCCTTCACCTGAGATTGCTATGTAGTTATCTGTCCTGTCTTTGGGAAACTTAAACATGTTTTTTAAAAAATAAATTAATAGTACAGATTAAGCTACTAATTGCCTGCTCAGATATTAAAAGTTTGACTCTTTTCCTTCCTGGTATGTGAATATTCTCCAGCAGAGTACAGAACCATCTCTCTGGGAGCATTCCTGAGCCCACAATTTGGATTAGATCAGAATCTCCATGTCCAAACCTGTCTGGATTTTGTAGAACTATTAATTCTGGCTGAATCTCTAAAATAACAGAGAAAAGGGGGCCAAATTAAATACAAGGAGACATAAGATCAAATTTTAACAAATATCTGGGTGGATAGCTGTCCAGCCCCTGTAAGTAGATGCATTAGTAAGTCAGAGTGGGGATGATGGGAATTAGCATCCGCCTGACACTGTGTGCTGTGTTAGTACTTCTTCTCACTGTCGCATGAGTTGGAACTTACAAGAAGAGTTAACTGCGGAGTCACGCAGTACAAGCCCAGGTTTGGACTGAAGTCTTCCTGCTACACCATGCTTCCTTTCAAAAGAATGGACCCATTCACTCCAGAGAACAACAAGTCTAAGGGCCATGAAGCATAAGGAATGGGCTTCCCCAGCAGGTCACTGGCATTGTTACAACTATGACTTGGGGAATTCTTTTTGGTAAGTGGAGAGATGAAGGCCAGAAGGCCATGAACTTCACCCATGGAGTTTCTCTGTGAAATGATTCAGAGCCATCGAGCTCTCCCTGACATCCTGTGATGACTGTCCATTCCTCAAGAATAGTCCCACCTCTTTATGTTCATTACATAGTTCTTGAAGTTGTGATAGGAGAACTCCATCAGAAGGTTCCCAGAAGGGGCTGGGGATTTAGCTCAGCGGCAAAGCGCCTGCCTGGCAAACGCAAGGTCGTGAGTTCGGTTCCCGGTACCGGAGAAAAACCAAAAAAAAAGAAGGTTCCCAGAAACAAATGGGAAAAAGGAGGCCCAGCTTAATAAGGTAATTTTAAGAATAAAACTAAAACTAGAACCTGATTTACACAATCCCAGTGGAAACTCAGTCCACTTTGTTTTACAACCATGCAGATGCAGTACTGCCCACTACATAAGCAAAAATTTACTGTTCATCAGCAAGGCTGAGAGACTGTTCTTAAAAGATTTAGCCAGAGAGCAGAGGTGAAAAACAGCATTTTACTGACCTAATCTGGTTTTTAGATTTTCCCTACCCTTGGTTTGTCAGATGTTTGAAAAATTTAAAACAGTTGATATAATTTAAAAATCAGAATTTTCACGCATAAATCAAACCTTCTGGCATCTCTTGAAAAATTCCAAGAGTGGAACATACTGGAACTATTTTCACACATGGCAACTACTGGCTAGGCCAGGTGGTGTGCTGGAGCCAACTCACCCTGGCCCACAGGAGCCAGTGATAAAATGTTCAGAAATGGTGTGAGCCACTTGTTAAGCAATTGAGAGCATAAAATTGGCCACAGTGGAATTATTTACACTACTGGTGTTGGCAAACACTACAAATAAGGGTCTTTGTTTCTCTTTCTTTTCCTCTCCTTTCTCCTCTCTTTGATTCTCTTTCCTATTTCTCAGCCTCTCTGCCTGTCTTCTTCATCCTTCTTTCCTTCCTTTGTCCCTTCATCCCTCCATCCCCCTTTCCTTTCCTCTTTCACTTCTTTCAACCGCTATTTGCTCTTGATTTTTAGAGTGCCATACCTCTGGCTGGAACTGAGAACTTACCATGTTTAGAAAAGTACAATCTGTGGGGCCATCTTTATTAATTTACATCATTAATTAGTTT
>NW_004955426.1:23240639-23266412 GCF_000276665.1 Chinchilla lanigera | reverse complement strand
GGCAAGAGAAGAAAAGACAAGATATGGAGATGTTGTTAACCCCCTCTCCCACTAGCCTTACAGGACAGTCACAGTTGCTTCAATATTTAATTTTGTGTTTTTAAATGACACTTTAAAAAATCACCAAATGTATACAACCAAATTAAATATAAATACTTTCATGTAAAAAAAAAATCACTCTTTAATGGCAAAAGATTGCTGCCAGATTGTGTCCTTTTAGCTGCTGGGCTCACTTAGCTCCATATTGTACATCTGGTCATTTGATGCCCGGCCACAGCGATGCTCATGTGTTCTGGGCTGTGGGGTGAGATCAACACCTTCACACTTGACCCGAGCCACACTCCAAAGTAAACAAAGAGAAAGGAAAAGGACAATGAGAAGTCTCCTAATTGAGTACATTTCATTTATCAGGAAAGCATTCCAAGTCTTGGACTAATTTGAGGCTCCCTGTTGTGCTACAAAATCTCTTCCTCTATGGGATGTTTTCATTTCGCTATAGTAGTATCCAGGGGCCTGCTTTCCTCTACAGGGTCTCAAAGTCTAGGCTATCTGACACTGAGAGACAGGAAGAAAAGGGACACTACTTTTAAGGTCTGACCCCAAGTCCCTTTCTCCTTGGTTCCAATGCAGGATGAACCCCATCTGACTCTTCTGTAGTGCCATGTAACAGCCCAGTGTTCTCAACCTGGGGTACTCTTTGGATCCCACTGCCTGTGATAAACTTTGCTTACTGGTTGTCAGTGGCCTGACCTACCTAGCAGATGCACCTCAGAAAGCCACCCTCAAGTGACTCTGGCTTCTAAACGTCCTCTCCAAATTTAGGGAGCGAGGCTAGATGAATAGCAAATAAAAATAATTCCTACCTAAGGAGCCCCAAGAAGCTCCCTGTCCCTCTCGTTTTGCAACTGGCAGTGCTCATGTCACTCCTTGGCTGTGAGGAGCATAAACTCTCAGTTCTGCCTCTACTCTGTGTGGCATCCAGCCTATCCGACTGTGGAGACTGGCAGTTCCTGGGTTCCTTGCTGGTCCCCCAGCTTTGCTAGGGCTCTGATACAGTTTCTCTGGTGCATGTCGTGGGCAGTCTTCCTCTCTAGAAAGATGCGCTTTCTCTACTCTAGAAACAAGAAGGCCAAACTGACCCCGACATCCTGCACTGATAAACATCCAGAAGATGTTTTCAGATATCTCAGCTTCCTTTCATCTCTTGAGGAAGAAGTCTCCAGTCCAATTTTTTTTCCACACTTCTCTTTCCCTGAGGGCAAACAGGGCTTGCATATGAGTGCCATGAGGACTTCTATATTTCATACACTCTGAACACACCAATGCATACATTCATGGACTGTAAACACGCCAACTCTCTGGACCCGTGTGGGCCAGGCAGTGATGAGTGTGATGCGGAGCCAGTCTTCAGAGCTTTGTTTTAAAGTTGGCCTGCTGTATTAACAGCCAGTGTTTACCGTTGGCCTCACAATGTAGACTTGTTAAGCACTTTCCATACACATCTCATTTAATTCTTTCAACTTTTTGATGCAGCTACTGGTCCTAGTGCTAAACTGTGCCCTTGAATTCTTGATTAGGACATGGTCAAGTTGGGAGCCAAGCCCAGGTATTTGACGTTCAGTGGCCACATTCTCAGGATCTTTATGATACCAGGATTTCTTACTTAGTCACCCATCTACCTGCCTAAATCTGCCTTCTTTGTGGTCCCAGCTTCCAGTCTATCTTGCAAATGTCTGAGAAATTTGCTTTGAACCTGACCTAACCCATTATCTTTTCCCAAGGCCTCCAGAAAGAGGAGATAAGAGCCCTTGGGGAGTTCTGCTCTGAGTAACGTGAAGCACAGTCTACACAGGTAGACGCAAACTCACCGGCTTCCAGCCCCAGCTCTGTTGCTCGGCAGATGTGGGAGCTCAACAATGTATTTAAACTTTTGAGGCTTGTTTTTTCATCTCAACTACATTCATTTTCCTAATGATGTTATCTAATGGGATTTTAAAAGTATGATTAAATAAGCTGATAAATATAAAACAATGCAATAAGGAGCATTCAGTAAGGGTGCAGTGAATATTGATATTACGGGTTGTAAAACCCTTATTTTGTGGTTAGAAATTGCACACGGATTCCCTTTTGATTTTCTCCAAGTCCTCACTCTCTTAGCTTCCTTTCATTCCCTCTTAGAGGCCTTCATTCTCTCAGGGACGTGCTATCGCACTGCCTGTGCTACGCTCCTTCTAGCATTTGTTTCCACTATCTCGCTCTCATACTGGGTGTCTATCCCCTCTTATCTTAAGTTTACTAAGTTCAGATGCTAGAAAGGGAGCTGGCAGAACTAGACGCCATGTGTAGCTCATCTGTCCAGAACTGAAATCAGACCCTGGTCACAGATTCTGCAGTCAGCCCTTTAGTGATGCGTCCAGAATGTAACTTAGGCCAGGCAGACTCCCTGAGAAGGACTTTCCTTCACAGAGTTCGAGTGTCCACAAAATGCACAGAGAATATTATCCAAAGAACATCAGTAAGACATGCATAAAGCACTGGCTTCTCACCCCAGGAGTGCTGTTCTTTTCTTGTCAATTTCACTAGGTTGTCAATTTCAAGGGTTGTTTCTTAACCCTTGAAAGTGCGTAGGCTTGAAGCTAACCCTCATATTAATACAGTAGCTGTTAGTGAGGAACCGCACCATAATTACCTGTCTGAAAAGATTTCTCAAGATGCTTCTCTGCCCCAAAAGCCAAGCACTTTTAAACTGCAGAACCAATGATGGAGGGGGCAATGGTTCTGGTACCATCCCTTTCCAGCCCCTTCCTAGTGAGGAGCCACTGTCCTAGTGCCTTTTTAAGCAGAAAGCACCTAGCTATATGAGCGTCTCTGAAAATTTAGAAAATTAAAACAGTCACACTTTTGACAAAAGCCATTCTGTTTGCTCCTTGCTACTCTGTCCTTTCAAAACAGCCTCTTTTTCAGTTAACACAAAAGGCCCTGATTGATTTTCTTCCCCTAAGAGTCATCATGATTCTCTAACATCTGTCCCTCAATTCCATATTTCAGATGTAGGGTATGAGCCATAGAAATAATTTAAGAACATACAGCAAATCAAAGGATGGAGCCCACTTTGAAGACAGGTCTCCCATATCTTATCAATTTACCCAATAACATGGTCTTTCTCGGCAGAGGTTACTCTTTTATGCTCATAAGCGAGGATTGGAACATTTCTGCCCTGCTCCCTTCAGCACTAGAGCTCTGCCGTGATGCAGCTGCTATCCATTTCCCTGCAACACTTGCTGTAAATTTGCTTTTAAAAGACATTCTCCTACAATACTGTCAATGCCCCTTGCATTAAAAATGAGAAAAATATGGAAACATGCATTAAAATATTCGGAAACAAATGGCTTCTTTATTACATAAAAGCTCTCATGTGTCTCAAAGGTACTGAGAATAGAATAATTTATCATAAATGAGATTATTATTGCTGGGAAAGGGTCCATCTTAATGCCAGTTTTCTTGGGGATTAAACCAAACCCTAACAGTCCATTGGGGGTTTCAGAAATGTGTAAGTCAAATACTTAAAAGCTTTAAGTGGAAAACACATGCTGATGCAGCAGGCTTGGGAAAGACAGAACAGGTTCTGCTTATTGTCAGCTTTAGAGAGTCAGTTACAGGGTCCAGAGAGGGGAGAAAATAAAAATAAAGACTTCTCACTGCTCAAATAAGAAAGAACAACTGGGATGAGGGAAAAGAGAAAAAAAAAAAAAGAAGGCAGGGAAAAAATAGGTATATTCATATACACAGGATGGCTAGGGTAATTGTACTACAAATTACTATTGGTTTGATGAAAGGAACAGTTGATGTGCAATTGTTCGATCAACCTTGTGGGAGTGTATCTGGTTATCTGAGTAACTAGTCTGAAGCTGTCTTGTTTGTGCCTTTGCTTTTGTTACTTTGTTTTTGATATTTTCTCTTTAAAATTAAAAGAAAAAATATATGTGTATACATAAGGATAGTTGAGATATGTATATTGCTGATGTCTATTGGTTTATTGAAAGAAACAGATAATGCTTAAATTTTTCTTTTTCTTTTTTCTTTTGACCAATTTTGCATGCTTATGCCTAGTAATCAGAACCACTAATTTGAAGACAGCAATATACAATATAACAACAATTGCTGAATTCCTAGTATCTTGTTTAATGAAGCTCTGTATCATTTCTAATCCTTTTTTATTACTTGTTATTGTCTTTATTGGTTTACCAATCTTGCATTCTTACATCTGGTAATCTGAGCAACTTCGCTGAGGATAACAATATGTAATATAACAACCATTGTTAATTACTGTCATCTTTTTTCAAATCCTGTATTGTTTTTATTGTTTTTTCTTCTTTTCTCTTTAAAATAAAAAAAAAAAATAATGACTTCTCTGTAAGCAAGCTCAGGATCTGCTGTGCTATGGCGTTTGAAATGCAGTGTCAGGACCTCAGACAGCTGACATCCAGGGCTCCAGCTGCTGGGCGGCATCCAGTATCAGGGATATATTCTGCAAAAACAAATGTTGTCTTGAGAAAATTGTGTTCTGTTGTCCTTTTGAGCACATATTTTGCAAGGAGATAAATGGAGACCTCAAAGGAAAACCGCACTTTTGAAATTAAGAGAGAGTGAATTGTATTTTCTGACATAGCCAAAAAATAGGGTGTTCTGATTAATTAGGTACTAATGCTATATGGTCAATTTCCAAAGATTTAGCACATGATCCAGTGTATTTGTCATGAACACAATATTGAATAATATTTTATCTTTCTTTTTTGAGGCAGGACCATCTTTATAAGTATTAATTATTACTGTAAAGTACCAGAGCAGTCAGTGATTAGAATGTGGTTTATATAAGCTTTTATGGGACTGGTTTTTCATAGTCTTGGACGGGGAGAAAAAGAAACTTGTGCAGTACTCAATGGAGTCTGATGACTTATGCAAGTAAGAGAACCAGTGGACTTTGATGGAGGAATTTGTGCTAGTAATTATATTTCACATTCCCTATACTTACAAAGGCTTTGTTGCATGATCCAATATTATGACAACAGGTGAAAAGAATCCATTAACTCTCCTTCCCTTCCCATTCTTATTTCCTTACAAAGACCCTTTATGTGTGTCTTTTTGCAACTTCATTTCTAGTCAGTACCCAGTTACTCTGCTGGAAGATCTATGGATGGAGTTGGACGCTGACATTGTCATCATTGTCTATTTGGGAGGGGAGGTAGGGAGGATTGGGGCAGCACAAGAGCACAGGCCAGAAGAGAACAGCTGGCAGGGAGGAAGCCGGCTTAAGGACAGACCCCCTCAGGACTGATTTCTTGGCAGACTTTCACTCATCTATCCCTGGCTGTCTGCACTAGAATTATAGTAACAGCTAACATTTATTAAGTACCTTGTCTGTGCCAGAATCTGTGCATTATCCCTAATCCTTATAGAACCTGTGAAGTAGGCAGTATGACCATCTCTGTTTTAAAGATGAGGGTTGTAGCTCAGCAAGGTTATGTATATTCCCACATTCATCCATCAACAAAGTGGTTGATCCCAGTTATGGCTCATTTCAGCACTCAGACCTATCACTAATATAACACCATATTAGCTGTTCTCTCCTTACTTACCTTTAATCTCTTTTTTTAAATTTTAAGACTTCAGAAAATGTGTCCTTTTTACTCACTGTGAATTCTTAAAGAGCAAAATTGTAGTTCCTGGACTGAAACTCACAGAATTCAAATTCCTACTTCTGTTGAATGATCAACTCATTATTTCACTCTGATATGTGACTATTGGGCTTTGGTTTTCCATCTGTAAAATGAGGAAACTGGACTACATGGAATCTGAGGATGATTTGGCTTCTGATGTTGAGTGGCTGCCCGGCATTTTGGAGGGGCTCTGGAACATGACTCACCCGGCCTGTCCCCATCTGGGGTCTGAGTGGAGTGAGGACAGCATCTATGATTGTAGTGACTTGATTTCAAAGCTCCAAATGAGAAACCCATTATCTGAATCATTGGGTAACAGCACGTTGTAATAGTAACATCAAATCGGCTCCAGAAATTCAACGATATGGAAAATATGGTGAGTATCAAGTTCTACTCCACTGTGAAGGTTCTGTGGCTTGGAATAGTTTGGACATGTTCCCCAAATGTTCGTGTACTAAAAGATTGGTCCTTCATGTGATGATCTGAGATGACAGGGCCTTTGCGAGATGACTAGATCGTGCGCACGCTGTCTTTGGAAGGGATTAATTTCATTTTTGTAGGATTAGATTAGTTCCTGAGAGAGTAGGTTGTTATGAAAGAGCAAGCCTAATGTCTCCCTGGTCTCTTGCTTCTCTTGCCATGTGAATTCTTCTGCACATACTGCTTATCCTTCCGTATGTTCTCCTTCCTCTTGCACATGCCCCTGCTGTGACAACACTCACCATGTCGCCATACTTCTGTATGACTCTCCCCAGAGGCTACCAGATGTGCCTGCTTGATCTTGGGCTTCAGTTTTCTGTGAGATAAATGAACTTTTCTTTATAAATTACCTAGCTTTGGGTATTTTGTTACAAAATCACAAACTGGATTCCAAAACAGAGAGAGGCACACGAAGACTTTATTTATGTTACCCTCTCTCTCCCTGACATCCAATTCCAGAACTTCTCCCTTGCTCCAAGCTCTAGCAAGTGAAACAAATTTGAGCATAGTGTTTCTATCCTATTATAAAAACATTCTGAGGATTCTGGATTGCATAACTGATTTGCATAGTATTCATATGCATTTACAGGCTCCTTTTGCTACATGGTATCTAATTCCCTTTATAAAATAAGAGATCATATCAAACCAATGTGTTAGATGAGGTAATTGCATTTCTATTCAAAGCAAAAGTAGCTACCCACTGCAAACACATTTTGAAAATCTTCTTGCTGGAAAGAGGAAACACAATTAAGCAAATTTGCCATGGTGAGAGGCCTGGCTTTCCTTGCCTTTAATGGAGATAAAGCACCATGGAGAGAAAAATTGCCAAATGGTAGTGATTTTTAAAATCTTCTGAGTGTTTTAGAATTGTTTATTTCTCTTCCATTTTTCCCCACCCCCTCAACTCTTTTTCCCACTCAACCCAGATCTTCAATACCCTCCCAGGAATTAAGATATCTTCAGTTATTTATATAACCAGAGATAAAGTCCAATTTAAGGAGAAATGTGGGCAAAAAATTGTGATAAGAGAAGCAGAACTACTGTTTGCCTTGAAGTAATATACTAAGGTTTGGTCTCAAAGGCCTCGAAAGATACGTGTTACAAGATTTTGGTGGGCTCATTAAATCAAGATGGGGATGGTTGACTAATGTTTGCAAAGATGGATTAAGTGAAAGCAAATAGAAACCAATACCAGCTTCCTCTTTGGAAAGAATCTGTTGTGTGAGTGCATTAAGATAAAACTCTAGTACAAATCTGATTGGCTCTTTGCTCTTCTGAGCTGTCTGCTCTGCTCTGGTTTATCTCAGTTTTGTAGGCTTGACCCTAGCACAGTTTGAGATGTTCATATGGGTAGTTTTGCATCTTCTTGGATATCTTTTTGTGCCCAGAATGGATATCTCCCAATCCTCCGCCTCTCCCCTGACTGAGCTGAGCCTGGTGATGGAGGAAAATAAACCATCAATTCCATAAACCATTATTGAAAGAGACTTAGAATGATCAGCGCCATGGTTTGAGCTGGCTTCAGCCAATAGCAGACAGGGCGAGGCGCAGGGAGAGAGGCCATTCAGGAGGACAGATTTGGGGCACTGCTTAGGTGAATGCAGAGGTTTTTGGAAGGCACTGAGCAGCATGGGCAGTGGCTGTTGGTATAGTAGTCATCTGAGTCACTGGCTCTTGAGCTTGGTCAGCATGCAAGAGAATCACTTGAGTGGCTTATGAAAACTGTGGATTTCTTGGCTTCAGCTCCAGAAATCCTGATTTGGTCCAGAGGAGGGTAGGTCTCAGGTAATATTAATGCCAGTACTCTACTATCAGAAATCCCTTGAAGGGCAATAGACCATCTACCAAGGAGGAAGGGCCAAGGGGAAGAAAACAGAAAGAAAAAGGAAGTAAAAGGACAGCAGAAAAAACAAACAAACAAACAACAACCAAAAAAACCAAAGGTATATGGAATTAAATATAAGTTTCAATCTCAGGAACTTTTCTACTTAATCTTTTTGAGCACTCTTTCTTCATGTATAAAATAAGGGGAGAGTAAGATAATGATAGGTAAGGCACAGTGAATTTAACACAGGGTTTAAAACTCATAATAACACTAAAAAGAGGGCATATAATTATCCTCATTTACATGGGTGGAAACTCAGGAACAGCCTGAGCGGTGTCTAAAAGGCTGCACTGCTAGTGAGTGTTGGAGTGAGGGGTCTGCACCCTGGAAGTCTGAGCTGGGCAAATTCAGAGAGAAAATGTCAGAAACTATCTTGCTTTTGACCGACACCAAGGTGCTTAGGGTCTGTGTCCTTCTGTGTGTTGCTGAGTGATGAACCCTTCTGGCCCTCGTATCAGCTTCCTGGATTGGCAGCCAATGCTCTGCTGTAGTTGAGGGAGGACCCGGTTGGTGGTGAAAAGCCCTGAGTCTGGCTGTGCCTCTCCTGGCCTCAGTCTCCTCATTTCTAAAATAAGGACAAAAATCTCCTGTCACCGTGGTGACATTCAAACACGATGATAGCTATAAAAAGTATTTTGTAAAAATGTTTTTGGAAACTAAATTTCTGTACAAATATCCATTATGAAGACATTTGTGGCTCTGTTTATGATTCAGAGTAGCCAAAACTATCTTCTTCAGAGGTCATTCTCTCTTCTATCATCTCCCAATTGACTCTGGGGTAAAACAGAAATTTGTGTTAACGTGTTTTCAGATGGTGGCCTACTTTTCCCTTCCTTGTGCTCTCATAGGTGAAAGTGTCAGGGATACTTCTAAGAAACAAAAGGGAAACTTCACCTCCAGGACCCAGGAAGCCTGGGAGCACTCAGAACATCCTCCTACATACAGAGCTTTCCGTGAACTCCCAAATGTGGGATAGTTTGCCACGTAGGTCAAGATTTGAGACCTCAAAGGAGAACCCACACCCTGATGCCTGGCTCTGGCTGTAGTAAACACTGTAAAGCCTGAAAGGTTGATAAACCTCTGTTTATACATTTTTTAACATCTTTGATTTAGATGTGTTGAGTGTTTTTTGCTGAGCTCTGCATGCCTCATAGTAATGCCTAGGTGAGGTTCCTACCCTCTTTTTGAGGGGAGAGTCAGCTTGGACCTACAGATAGGACAATGGCAAGAGATTCACTTTCAGGACTGGACAGCAAAAGCAAACCAGGAAAATGATTCCTCTGAGTCACTGTCTTCTTTTTCTAGAAGTCTCATCGTCATGGTTCTTAGGAAAACCTTAGATACAACAAAGTGAAATGATAATAATTTTGCCCGTAATGAGAGCTGGCAACAAACAAAAACAAAAATCTTGTGGCATATCAGCACCACTCACCCTCATGGAAGACGTGTAGACTTTCTTCTGGGAGAGAAAGGACCATTATTTCTTACTGGGGAAAATAGAAGGTAGACTTGGAAGGGCCTAACTGAAAAAAACAAAAACAAAAAACCTTTCATTTTCCTCTGGCAATAGGTGGATCTCACCTTTCTTGTCTGCATCTCATCAGACAAGACCCTCTGGGTTGAGCTTCTCTTTAACGCAGAACAGAGTAGAGAAGGGGAGGGCTTGAATTCACTTTTATGAAATTCATTTTCATTCCTTTCCTTTCAGTTCTATTCCCTTCAGGACCCTGCGATAAACACAGTTTGATAAAATGGTCTGTTATGGGTCAGGAAACCATAGTTGCCGAGAGATTGACTGGAAAGATGTAGGACCCCACTTCTGGTCCTGAGTCCAGAAGGGAACGGAGGGTTCCATGGTGAGGGAGTGCCCATGGGGCAGGGAAGACCAGATAAGGCAAAAAGACTATAATGAAGCAGGATCAAGAAACAGATTTAGACTTTTGTGGTGAGGCAGAAACAAGAAAACTTAAAGATTTCACTTTATCTAGGCAGACCAGCTACTGTACGCAATCTTCGTGCAAGAGGTCCCATTGCTGAGTCAAAAGAGTGAGAGACTTTGTAATGTATTTTCTTTTTTTTGGTTTTTCTCTGGTACCGGGAACCAAACTCATGACCTTGTGCTTGCCAGGCAGGCGCTCTGCCGCTGAGCTAAATCCCCAGCCCCTGTAATGTATTTTCATACACATTGCTTCACTTTATTCTTAGTAAACTGTACACCATCTCCATTTTGCAGATGAAGACACTGAAGCTTAGAACCATGACATGCCCAGAGTGTTGAGGTTCCTTTACAGCTAAGGTCAGGTCTTTCTGCTTTATCATACTTCCCATGAACATCTTGTACTTACAGAACAACTACCCTCACTAAAATTACTTAAAGTAATATTGTCCTGTATCCACTCATTAGTATTCTGCCTAAACTTGTGCCTAGAATGAAGGAGGTTTCATTGTTGTTTTGTTTTTACTGTTTTTTATTGTTATTTTTATTTTGTTAGAATTATAAGACAAAGATTCAACTTCTTCAGTTTTAAAAGTTGGAACTGAACCATGTTAGCTAATGTCTAACATTGTTTTAATTCCACCATTTTGTAATTCTGAAATGCGTTCCTTTTTTAAAATTTATTTTTGAGACAGGGTCTTGCTCTGTAGTTTAGGCTGGCCTCAAACTCATGATGATCCTCTGGCCTTAGCCTCCCAAGTACTGGGATTACAGGCGTGCACCACCACTCATAACATCTGAAATATGTTCTTACACTAGTTTATACTTCATTCTTTTGTCACTCAAACATCATGATGATTATGAAAAATAGTGTCCATGCCAAACTCATTAGAGTTTGAAAATAGCTGTATTTTAGCTTTTTGGAAGCCAAAAGCAAACTCTGATATTTTTGCAAGTGTGAAAATTCTTTCAGCTGCACCAAATTAACTCAAAACATGTGAATGGTCTGCCTCCAAGTATCGTAAAACTTTTTTAGTCTTTGAATTTCTGTTCTAGAGAAGCCCTATTCTCCTGGACATGGTAGTGGGAGGCTGGAAAGTTCCAGAGAACCCTAGTGCAGTGTTAATTGCTGGGTGGGCTAAGAGCCAAACTATTGTTCTTGTTATTTCTCAATAGAGAAAGGAGAAGTATTTAGTAACTATCCCTGGAATCTCTGTCAATTAGCCTGGAATTTGAGGGATTTTCCTGATGAACTTTGTTGAAGTCTTCTTCTGTATGGGGAGTCAGGTGAAAATTTTAACCCTGCAGTACAGGACTGACATGGCTGGGAATCTCACTTCATTTAATCAGTTCCTGATGAGCCTTTGTGTAGTAGTCACCCTTTTGGAGAAGCTATGCCTTATGCTGTGGATAATATAGAAGTGGTTTGAAGCCTGCCTACACAGAGCAGTTTGAGAGCCTAGGTTCCTAGGTCTGGCTCCAGGCCACCGGTCTCTTAGTATTTCTGTGGGTAGTAATGGGACTCTGTTTTAATGAGTGTCCTTTTATGCAGCTAGCGATTGACAACCCCTGCTGTACATTCTTCTAACAAAAACAATATTCATATACACACACCAAAAATGGCTATCACAGCAAAATCCCCTACCTTATTGAGTCATAAAGAGTAAAGCAATGGCCAGATGATGAGCTCACACACAGTTGCTGGGGAGGTAGAAAGAAGCCCTGTTAGGCCCCTGGCACTTGCTGGTAAGGAGGAGACAAGAGGTAAGGTACACAGGAAAGTGAGCCAGGTGCTTGTCAGCGGGAAAAGCCATGGGTGCAGTAGAGCCCAGTCTTGGCCTTGAGAGGGAGTGTGAACCGTTAGTATTTTTTTAGAGATGATTCTCAACTTTTATAACCCGTTGGCTGTCTTATTCCCTGGCAGTGAGGCATTTGTTAAGCAGCTGTGTGCATGGACCTTGGTGAGGAGATAAGCAGAGCATCTCCAGCTTCTGTTTATAAATTCAGCTCGGGAGGTGGGTGGGTGTGACACAGAACAGCACAGGAGGCCTGCTTGGAAGCTTTCCTTCCTGACTTCCAATTACCAATTTATTTATTGCTTATCTCTGGCTCTTAGTCTGCAAAAGGGAGCCAAAACGTTAATGAACACAGAAGGTTAAGCCGTTGTTTGACCTCCTGGTTTTGCAGAGCAGGGAAGAGGAGGAGGAGGAGGAAGGTAATGGGATCTCTGCTGGCCTTTGTTTATAGGAAGCTCCTTCCACTCACTGAGCTCACAGCCTAACTGTAAAAGAGGTGAAGGGTGTGATTATCAGGCTGGCGGTAAGTGGTAACACACTGTGGCTTTGTTTGGGCCTGTGGGGAGTTTGGGTAAATTTTTTTGTTTTTTTTTTCACCCCTCCCCATAAAAATATTTGGGCATTCAGTGGTGCTGACTCAGCATTTCTCTCAAAACCACACTTTCTCTTTCTTGACTATATGTATGTTGGCATCTTGGACCTCACTGGCCACAGACAGTTTGTCCGTAGCCCTCAGTGACCCAGTGGGCCCACTCCAGCTAACTGGACCCAAGCCAGAGGGCGTTTGAACAAGTTACCTCTCTTTCACATAGGCCAGCCTTCCTGTTTGCAAATGAACTAGAGCTGGGGAATGTTGGTTCCTGGAAACTCACAGGGATTCCTCTAAGCCAGCGGGACCTGTTTATTTCTTACATTTTTTTCATTGAAATGAGGATACTGCTCCCATTCAGAGGCTTACTGATTCTTTGAAGTCAGTAGAGCCAAGCAGGGATTGACCTGAGAGGCCGCAAAGCCTGTGACCTCTGCTCACTCACACTAAACTGGGCTGAAGGGCTCCCAAGGTACCCAGCAGGACAGGCTGGGTCACCTTGTACTCTGTTCATGGTGAAATTAGGGAACACTTATTCCAAATTTCCATTCTCAGGGCTAAATTGTTAGCTATTAACATCTGTTACATAGATGGAGCTAAGACTTGAGTCTGGCTGGCACCTATTTTGGTTCTGTCACCAGACTCAATTGGCACAGACACAAACCTCCCTCCTCACTGCATACATTGGGGTGTCCTCCCCAGGTGTCCCCAGAGCTCAGACCTGTAGATTGGACTGAATTATTATCTGGATCCACATGATACGCACGTGGGCTCCAGAGTGTCAGGTTTCTGAGCTTCACAGGGGAAACAGACCTGTTTAGAACAGAGTGTGCTCAAGGTATATGGACTTTGGGAAATAATTGTTTTGAGTATTCTCTACTGCTGGCCTAGCCGGACAACCATTCATGAGTCGTAGTAAACAAGGTGCAGATACTGACAAAATCCTTTAACGTGCATTTCACTTTGTGATTTTCAAGGTACTTCATCTGCATTTCTTTTGATTTCCAGTCTGCTGCTGAGCAAGTGTCAATAGCCTTCTTGTAAAATGAGCTACTGTAGGCAGGTGATAGACCTGATGTGGCTTCAGGAATTCTGACCATAGGAAAAGCTCACAGCCACTTAGAAACCCAGACCTGCTGACCTCTTAAGAGAATCATTCTCTGTGATGGGCCCTTAGGAATGAGTGGCTGCAAGGTTGGGAAGGTAGACTAGGAACCAGTATTGCATGTCCAAGCAATTACACTCTGCTATCCGACTGTAACTGGAGCTGACCAAGAGCAGATTAGGCTAGGATTAACAGTTAGATCCCTAGTTAGGTTATTCACTGGCTGTATGACTTGGGCCAATTACTTAACTTTTTGGTGCCTTACTATGTCATCTGCAAAATAGAGACAATAAAAATCCTCCACTCATATGGTTGTGACAATTTAATACATTGGTATGTGCATAGTCATGAAATAGTGTACTGCACATTATATGTAAGTACTATTTAAATAATAAAAATCTTGGCTCTCTACCTGGGCTTGGCCAGCTTTTGGGGATGAGAGTGTGGCTGAGGCCACAGCATTTTCATCAAGCACCGGCCTGGAGGATTACAGGACTGGAAAAGGTCAGAGCATCCAAATGCAGGCAGATCCCACGTTAAGACCCTCGCCCTCTGGGCTTCACTCCCTCTGCAGATGTGAGGCAGACCAGGGGCCACAGTGAATGTATAGGGAGCAGAAGAGACCTGAGTTTCTTGTGCAGACTGAGCCGTACAAGTGCAAGCCAAGTTCAAGAGAATCAAAGAGAATAGAAGGCTGCATTAGAATCTAAATGCAAAAGCAAATCACAAAGGGTCGAGGTAAGACAGGGACCTTCAGGAAGGAAAGAGGAAAAGGAAATCACAGGAGAGATGTCCTCTGCGGTCAAACCCCACCTCACCAAATAGCTCTGAAATCAGCTTTTATCTTTATAAGTTATGGCTGGCTGCAGCCAGTTGTTTGCATAGTGTGTGGATTGAAGCATTTTATTGCTTTATGGGTGCAATAAAACTAATGTGATTAAAGGCAGCAATGTCACTGTGACTTGGTGAGAAAGGCCAGAACGCTGGAGCCGGGGCTTTCTCTGCAGCAAAGACTTTTTCATCAGAGAAGAGAAATCTGTTTCCCATACTGTGTTGGAAAGACAACACAGGAATTTGTGGAGGATAAGAATGTCTAGAGTTAAAATATAAAAAAGACAATGAAGTGTTTGGGTGGGAGAGGGAGACAGAAACAGAGGAATTAACTGCTCAAGCTATAAAAGCTGAGTGTGCAGAGTCTGATTGGTCTCTTAGAGGAAACGGAGGATGTGAAACCTATAGGGGGATGGGATGAAAGATGTCTTGTATGTACTGTGATGGCGACACTTCCAAAAGGGGTTAGAATAGAATATGTTCTTCCTAGCAGAGGAAGGTTTGTATGCTGATGACCTGATGAGATCCCTCATTCTCTTATACACAGTTGAGTAACTATAAAATATAGCCACTAAAATACAAGTTCAGACTTTGAGTGGAGCAGTGATAGGACTGGTGACGTGCTGGAGGAACATGAGGGAAGCCAGGGAAATTTCCATAGAAGAGGGGCAATTTTATGTATCTGAAAGGGTGAGGATTCCTATGAGAAAAAGGAAGAGAGAGAAAGGAAGGAAAGAAGGAAGGAAGCAAGGAAGGGAAGAAAGAAGGAAGAAGGAAGAAGGAAGGAAGGAAGGAAGGAAGGAGGGAAGGAAGGAAGGAAGGGATTCCAGAAGAGGTACTAATGCACAAAAGCCCAGACCATTTTTGTTTAGGTGAGAGTCTGGGATGGATGGATCCAAGGGAGTATGGAGCTTAGAAGAGAAATCAAATCCTCTGGCAAAGCCAGGCACAGTGGTAGACACCTGTAATGCCAGCACTCAGGAGGCTGAGACAGGAGGATCGTTGTGAGTTTGAAACCAGCCTGGTCTACAAAGTGAGCTCAAGGCCAGCCTGAACTGCATAGTGAGACCGTCTCAAAAAGACCAAAAAAAATCCTCTGGCACTTAGGAAGCCATGCTGAGGAATTTGGATTTTATTTTGCAAGCTAATATTTCTCAACCAATGTTTTGTCCTCACATCAGTGACCTGCACAGTGCCATAATCCCAGGTTTCAATTGGCATCTGCTCTTCTGAAGAGTCCTGTCAGGACTGGGGAGTGATAAAACTTTAATGTAGAAAAAAGGTAGGATGAGAATGGGAAGATAATTTAACAGGAAGAGACTGAATGAGGAAAATCAGCATGGAAGTAACTACAGTAGTCCAAGTAGAGCAGATGAAGGCCCGAACTCACTGTGAATATGTACAGGTATAAGTGACTGGATGTCATTCTACTCAGGGAGTCAGGTCCTGAGAACGAGGTACCTGCAGATGAATATAAAAGTAAGAAGGAAAGGAAAACCAAGAGAGCCAAAATTCTGGGATAAGGGGGCTTACGTCCCTCAGACTGCAGCCCCAATTACCAATTTCAGGAACTCTTTATTCAGAAAGAACAAAAGAAGCAGCTCTGCACATGGAAGGATCTCAACCAATTTAGCAAGGACAATAAATAAAACTTGACTAATTAGCCATCATATTATCATCGCTTAGGGGATATCTCAGCAAAACATTTAGTGTTGACCCCGGGGGCTTTCAATACTTTTGCTAGACTTCCTCCAGAACCCAGCAATCATGGCTTGGTCAGGCCTGAGGCAATACACAAAAGAGTAACTAAAGAATGTCCTTCTCCATAACTGGAATTCGTTCATTTTTACCTTTATTGAAACCCACAGTGAGTCACACGCTATACCTGTTACTGGACCTACTTAATTTTTGCAGGCCCCAAAGCCTCCAAGCCATTGCTTCCAGTCTATGAAAGTAAACTGGAAGTAAAACAGTACTAAAAATAGGAGCAGGACAGAGGTGAGTAAGTGGTTATCAGAAACACCAAACATAGGTCTTTCATTTTATATAGTTTCAAAAAAGGCTTTCTGAAGAAACACAGCTCTAAGCCATGGCTTATAAAATAAGTAAGCACCATGCAGCTACATGTGAGGCTGAGGCTGGAGGATCTTAAGTTTGAGGCTAGCTTGGAAAACTTAGTGAGACTTTGTCTCAAAATAAAAGGAATACATTGGTGGTAGCATGTTTGCTTGCCTGGCAGGCACAATGCCCTGGGTTCAATCCCCAAGATACACACACACACACACACACACACACACATGCACTCACACACACATACATGCTGTTGAGGCAATAACAACAAAAACAGGGAAGAAGGGACCAAGTATAGATGGCAAAGTATGTGCAAAGACAGCGGCATGACATGGCTCACAAAATGAGGAAGGGCAGTTATTGAGGCCAGAAATTAAAGATAATTGCTATCTCATGAGCTAGGCATGGCATTAGTAATTTAACATATGTACTGCCTGTAATCCTTGAGGGGTGTGTAGAGCAGGTGAGTGAGGGACCAGAGCTGGGAGATAAAGTAACTTGAAGAGATCACGGAAGTCAGGAAAATCAGTGTGAAACCTAGCCATAGGTTGAGCAAAGTCTGCCATATCAAGGATTTTGAACTTTCTATGGAAAAATGATGCAATTCAAATTTCTGTTTTGGAAAATTTTTCTGGCAGCAATGTGAAGGATGGACAGAAAGAGCATAATTTGGATGCAATAATGACACAGCCAATAGTGAGATACTGAAATGACAAAGGACCAGAGGCTGAGGCAAGAGGACTGCTTGAGTCCAGAATTTCAAGAGCAGCCTGAGTAACATAGTGAGACCCCATCTCAAACAAAAACAGCCCCCCAAAAGCAAAACAAACAGCAAAAGTGACAAAAGCCTGAATAGGACGCAGTCAGAATGAAAGGTGATTGATCAGACCTGATGGAAGATAAAAGAATCTAGAAAAGCTTAGGTTCTCATTTGATGATTGGTTTGCAGTGGTATAATTTATGGTGCAGGGGAATGAGCTGATGAGGGAAAGGGGAAAAAGGCCAGAAACAAAGGATGATGGACTATGCTCATACCTACTGAGGAAGAATAGGCTGGCAGTACTTTCTAATAAAAAGTTGGATATCCAACTCTAGAAACCTTGGCTAAAGTTCTGGAAATGTGAGATGTCATCCTATCTTGATGGTAGAAGAGGAAGAAGCAGCTTTAAAGGAGACCAGGAGGGAGGAATTTGAGAGTGAGGAGATAAACCAGTGGGGGCCTGGGAGAGAAAGGGAGTGTTAGTAGGGGGAGCTGTTCACACTGGCTTGGTCAGGCATGGCTTGGACAACAAGCTGGAGACAGGTGGAGAAAACCAAGTCAGGACCTCTACATGATGACGCAGTGATTATCTGCCGCTAAGAAATGAAACATTGTCATGTATTGTGAATCCTGTGGGCAGGCAAAAAAAAAAAAAAAAAAAAAAAAAGAAAGAAAGAAAAGCAAGGCAAGTTTAATAGAAGATGAAATAGAGGACTTGGGGACAGGCAGAGGAATATTCATAAAAATAAGACAATCAAACGTGAAGGGTACCATCACAATGCTCATATTCCCTTCATTGGGGCAGTGGGGGATTGGCAGGAGGTGGAGCAAGGAAAATGCGGGGGGCGAGAGTAACATCTACTTGTGGAAAAAATGACAATATAATTGATGGGAATATTGGAATCAGCTGCTTTAAAGAAAGTATTTTATATAACTAATAAAAACAGAACTGGGCCAAGACCACAATTCAACTTGGAAATGTTCTTAATGAATATTTTAAAATATGTGTCATGCTACCTCAAAAAATTGGGGTGTGTACAGATTTTAAGAATAAATGATGGCTGCCAGCATCACAAAAAAGGAGGAATAACAAAGACGTATCTTCTGAAGAAAGCGTGCGACATCATACATAAAGCATTTGCAACAAAAAATGGAATCTGAATTAGATCATACCTCCAGATCCAATCTTAGTTTACAGGACGTAAGTTGGCAGAGACTATGGTCCTACCAGTACCTTGATTCCAGACTTCTTGTCTGCACAACATGAGACAGAATATTTCCATTGCTTTGGCCTTGCTCTAAGGCATCTTGTTTTGGGAACTTTACAAAGCTAACACCTCTTGCTTTCCTTCTCCTGCTATCTCCTCTTCTTTCCTCCTATCTCCTCTTCTTTGCTCCTTTCTTCTCCCCACCAGTCCCTCCTTTTATCCCAGTGGTGCTGATCCTTCGGCACACATGTGACAGCAGGCACCCAGACCCCGTGGGCAGTCACCCCAGCATCGCCCCTGTGAGCCAAGTCACCCCAGCATCGCCCCGGTATCACCCCAGCAGCTGAGTGTTGGACAACAGCACACACAGGCACCATATGCATGCCCAGAAAGGAGTAGTAGTTCCCCGGAAATGACATCATGAGGAGTTTGGGCACTTGGTGTCTAAAAGGTTCACCATCACTGCTTTCTCCTCTCCTCCCTTTGATTTCTCTTTCCACCTTTCTTCTTTTTTTCTTTCTCTCAATTCCCTGGATCTATTTCCATGACGTCCATTACCACAGATACCCTGGAAACTCCCAAATCTCCTGAACTCCAAAATCCCCACAATGCAAAGACAAAAGAGGGAGAGAGCTGTGGATTGCCAGACACAGACTTTTTATTTCCCATTTATCTTGTCATTTTGGTGACCTACAGGTATTTCAAATACAGTATATTCAGATAGAACTCAAAAGTGCTCTTCTTTCTAAGTTCCACAGCAAATTGTATTTTGTATAATGATTACCATAATGCAGCTCATCCGTGGTGTAACGTGATGAAACTTCTTCCACTGACACCTGGGAGTCGGTTGTCCTTCTGTGGATCTGACTGAGTCTTTGTAATTACCATGATCAATGAAGTGATTGAACTCAGAAGTAATTATGCTGGGTATGATGGCACACTCCTTTAATGCCAGGAGTTGGGAAGCTGAGGTAGGAGGACAGCCACAAATCTGAGGCCATCCTGGGCTACATAGTGAGTCCGATGGCACACATTATGGCTAAACTACATAGTGAGACCCTGTTTCAAAAACAAACAGAAAAGCAAAAAGAAGGGATTTTATGCAACTTCTACAAAGATTTCATTCACTTTGACCTGGTTATCTTGGCACATTTTCTCCTGCAGTCCAGGTCACCATGTGAAGAGAAAGTTTAGGCCAACTGGAGAAGCCACAGTAGATACCCTGGTCAATATCTCCTCTATGCACATGCATGAGAAAGCCTTGTGAAACCTCCAGCCTCAGCCACCATCTGACTGTAGCACAGGACATACTCTAAGCAGGACCCAAAGAGCACAGCCTCCAAAAACAAAAGAAAGCATAAGAAAATGATAGTTTTATTTTAAGCTACTAAGAAAAAAGGAGACAGAAAAAATTTAACAACATGAAATGAAATTAGCAAAATCCAGACAGTGGGAAACTGCAGGAGAATAACATGGTGCTTCCCACAATTACAAAGACAAAAGAAAAGAGGGAGAAAATCAACAATAAGCAAGGGGTGAAAATTTTTGCATCCTGATTTCATCAAAGTGACTACAGAAACAATTTCTGGAAACAATTTAGGGAACTGAACACTAGTTGGGCATTTTATGATATTAAGGAATTTTGAATGTTCCAGGTATAATTTTTTAAAGAAATCTTATCCTTTAGAGATATACACTGAAATATTGATGGATGAAATTTTATAACAGCTGGAATTTCCTTCAAACTGCTGGGGATTTAGCTCAATGGCCCAGTCCCTGCCTGGCCAGAGCAAGGTTGTGAGTTTGATTCCCGATACCACAAAAAAAAATGAGATTTGCTTCAAAATAATTCACCAAGGATGTGACAGACTGCGTGTGTGTGTGTGTGTGTGTGTGTGTGTGTGTGTGTGTTGTAGATGAGAAAGGACTGACTAGGAGTTGGTAATTGTTGAAAGTGGATACTTAATTTAAAATACTAAGTATATGTTTCTCTCTATGCTGCACATGTTTGACAATTACCACAACAGAAGGCAAACAGAATGTTAAAGAATCAATATGAACGTACCCAGGACATCCTTATGTGAACTTATAAGGACTCATTGAATACTAAGTATTATATCAAAATTGATATTATTTCCTTTTGATGGTGAATCTCTTCTGGCTTTAGTATTACTAATTAAAAACTTCCCATCAGTTCTTCAAAGTTAAAGATTGGTGCTGGTCCCTATCATAAAACTAAGCTGTGTGTGTGTGTGTACGCATGTGTGTACATCTATGTATGCTTTAGTATGGCAGGTTTTGCTTTTTCCCAGTGTGTCCTCACCCAGCCTTCTTGGTGACAGCAAAAAAGGGCAGGATAGGAGAAGCCCCAGATGGAATTCAGGCTGACACATTGAGAAAGGCAGATATTTTATCTCTGCGTTTCAATAGCATCTCAAACAAGAAACCAGACATCAGGAACAGGGGGCAATTGCTGACCTCAGAAGACAAAGACGAATTGGGAATCAGGAGCCTTCTGAGGAAGGAAAGTGATTTCCATGTAAGCAGATTGGAATCACCAGTTAGAGGCTGCAACAAAGCCAAGCTGGGCATGTGTTGAAGACCACTATAAAGTGGCTCTGAGCAGGATTTAATATTAACCAATTGGCTTTATGTGTTTACTTGTGAGTTGTCTGAAGCTTAGGCACCTTGTCTGAAGATAGGCAGTGGACTCATAATAAGTAAACCTCTATGAGTCACTGGTCACCACTGAGGTCTGTATTGGCCTGTGAAGCTGTGATGCCTTAAAGGACAAGATAAGGCCACAGCTGAGAACATCTGGCTCCAACCCCCAATTAACTACAAGGAAACTGCTGCTGCAGGCTCCACACTCCTACAATAAATACCAACCTAAAGATAAAGTAGTTCTCTGGATTGACACAATTTACTACTTGGGAAAATTTCCCAAGGTCCTGCTAGATTCCTGAGTTTTCTTGAATATCCTCCTCCTTTGTTTGAAAACCTAATAAATACGGGCTACCCAGAGAAACCTTTGTCTTAACCCAGAGAATATTGAATGCTGTAAGAGAGCTACACCCTCCTGGAGCCCTGAAATCACTTCAGTTGTCTCATTTATTTAAGCCTTTGCGTCCACTCGTTTGGGAGATTGCAGGTGTGATCAGCCTGCAATAACTAAGGGTTATTAATCCAATAGGCATGCTTCACTGTTTTACATCCTGTAGGTAAAATATGCAGATTGGTGGCTTTATGCTGATTATATTTTCCTATTATACATCAATGGTCCTGGATCCAAGTGAGGCAATAGTCCACATGCCCATTTTAAAATCTGTCATGGCCCATAATAGATTTTTGAATGTCTTATTTGCCTGAGAATCTATCTTATGGATTCCTGGGAGGAACAGTAAGTTGGAGAGAGGAGAAGGGAGTGAAAGAAGGAAAAGGAGAAGAGGTGCCAGTTTTTACTATCAGTGTTCCAAATCTTGCTAAGCTCTCAAATTGTTGTTTAACCCTCTCAGTTTCTTGTGGTATCCAAAATGGACAACTAGATCTTCCATTCTTTTTGTAGCCTGCTATCCTTTTGGGGTGTACTTGGAAAAAATTTCCTTTGACATTTGGGACTTTCTACAAAAGATCAAATTCCTAGGTTCTCCTCCCACAATCAGGTTGGTGCTTTGGCACCTTTCCTTTCTTCAAACACATGGTGAGTTATTGCAGTGCTTTGAGTGCTAAGAGGTCAGTGTGCCCATCGTCCACCTACTGTCTTATGTCAGGTTTTGAGTCCAGGTATCCAGCTCTTCATACTCACCTTCAAGGTTCCAGTTCTTCCTAGGGATTCATAAGATCCTCAGGGACATTCAAAAGTCTACTATGGGTCATGACAGATTCTAGAATAGGCATGTGGATTAGTTCCTCACTTGAACCTAGGACCCTTAATCTATAACAGAAAAGTATAACCAAGAGTAAAAGCCACCAATCTGCATATTTTACCTACAGGATATAAAACAGTGAAGTATGCCCAGCCTCCTGCCATAGCCATCAGACTCTTACAGAAGTGGCCACCAACCATCCCAGAACTTTTTCCAGTTCTCCCTCAGAGGGACACAGGATTGCATGCAACTACTGAGTCTCTATTCTGAATTGTTGGTAACAAACCTGTTGTGCCACTTATGGGCACCTGTCCTCTCATCTTGGTGTGTTCTTCCTTGTGATATGAGTCTATCCTCTTCAATATTTGCGTCCCTCCAAAATTCATGTTAAAAGTTACCCTAATGCAACAGTGTTGAGAGGCAGGGCCTTCCTGAGGTGATTAGGCCTAAAAGTATACACAAAATCCCTTCTGCAATTCCAGTCCAGTACTCTGTCAGTAATAAAAATGAAAGAGAAAGGTTTTGTAATAACGAGCAATCCCATATTCTAAATGGTCAAAGAAGTTCCATGATTCCTTGTGGAAGAAGCCAAAGAATGTTAGGACATCCGGAACAAACAGAGGCTGATGTCTTTGCACGGCAAGGGAACAACATCAGTGGGATGAGCAAGCTTGTGAAAGGGCTCAAGGGAAATGGCTAGGCTACTTTTTGCCCTCTGATTCCTTCCACCATTGAGGACATAATGTTCCAAGTGCTGACTTGGAAGCAGGGACTTGGCCTTCACCAGACTGTTTCTTTGATCTTAGACTTCCCAGTCTCTAGAGCTGTGAGAAATAAATTTCTGTTCTTTATAAATTACCTAGTTTCACATATTTTGATAAAATAACACATAAAGACAGCAAGACTTTCTTTCTGAAACTGTGTCACTTTTTGCCAAAGGGCCAGCGCCAGCCTTGATACCATATAGAATTTATTTATCTCTAGCTGTGTTCATCAAAATGGTCTGTCACGTTCTTCCTCACCATACACCAACCTATTGTGGATCCTGGAGGTTCTAACTTTCCTTCATTTTTTCCACATGTAGTCAATTAGAACCTCTCAGACCCTTCAAATGTGAGATTGTTCCACACTGTGAGAGCTGTATCTTTACTTTCCATTAATAATAGAGCAATGAATTGCTATTATTAAAGGACTTTTGTTTAGATATTTTTCAAGACTTCCTGACCTTAAAAATGTGTGAAATGTCAATGTATTGCCAAAGAGGCTTTGTTGCTCTCTTTGATTTAATATATTGTGTTTTTTTTTTTTTTTAAATTGTATATTACTATATTTTCTGGTACATTGCCTACTGAAGGGTTAAGGTAAAGATGAAATAAGAAAAAAGAAATTGTTTTATTCTCTAGGCCATCTATAGTCCAACATTTGCACTCTATCAGAACACAATGCAAATGGCATAGGAGAGCTGGGAGGTGTATAAGTACAGGGCACTATCCACCAGTAGAATAATAATTAGGAGAACAACTTCTTATGCCTGTTGTCATCCTCCTTTGACCCAGTGGTAAGACCGTTCCACATCACTTTAAAAAGGGGGGACCAAGATTATAGACACTTTGGAAGGTCCTATTTTGGACATTAGCCATCTGACCTTGGATCACCCTATTCATCCAGACAAGTCCTAAAGATTTCATGGGTACTGTAGATAACTTCAGGACTTCATAGTACAATTCCTTGTGGACTGCCCTAGGTCCAGTCCTGGTAGGATGATGAAATCATATATCCCATAGTTACCTGTGGAGTCACTTAAGGTTTGATCTTAGAAGAATATGGATCCCAAGGCCATGACCACATTTCAGAGCTTCCATCTTAAATGTCCTATAGACCACACATAGGTTTTCACCTACTGCTAGTCCTTTAATAATAGCAATTCATTGCTCTATTATTAATGGAAAGTAAAGATACAGCTCTCACAATGTGGAACAATCTCACATTTTGAAGGGTCTGAGAGGTTCTAATTGACTACATGTGGAAAAAATGAAGGAAAGTTAGAACCTCCAGGATCCACAATAGGTTGGTGTATGGCGAGGAAGAACGTGCATTGATTGGATTTGTCATCTGATCAAAACATAGGCAATTTGTAGAGGCTTCACTGCATAATTGGCTGGCTCCAAGCCAGGGTGGCTTTGTAGAGGAGAACAGTTTATGGTGGGCAGAAGATAGCAAAACAAAGGAGGGACATTTTCATGGCAGCCAGAAGGTAACAAAGCAATAGGCGAGCTTAACAGCATCTTTCTGCCCCTTTTATTTTATCCAGAGTGCCAGGATTAGGGCTGTGCCAAACCAATCAGTGCGCTGATTTAGTAATCACAAACCCTCATCTCAGCATCACACACTGTGGGTTCAGCCACCTCTGAAAAAGCCATAGGATCACATGGGGCGTTGGGGGGACGTCTAGACACAAACTATAACAGTATCATTATTACTTTTCTTTGAGTCCCTGAGTTTCCTTATCTATAGAGTTCAATAAATAACTGCTGATATTTTCCAGTTTTTTGGGTTCTGAGGATGCAGAGTGAACTAGACAAAGCCCCTCTTTCTTGGAGTTGACACCCAGGTAAGGAAACACGTATAAACCCACAAAATACTTCAGCAATCTGACTCAACAGTATACAAAGAAAGCTTTTGAAAACTGTAAACACTTTATCAGTGTCTGGTACTATTGTAGTGAGATGCCGGAGACAGGAATGAGGAATTGATTTCAGACTATCTGAAAAATGTCTCACAGAATACAGAGAAAAGCATGAGTGTGGGCGAATGTAAATTGTTTTGTTTCTTATGCATTTTTCTCTGAGATAAATTCCTGGAGCAAGTTTCCTAAACTTTTGCAAAGTGAAAGAATTTATCCTGCATATGTATTTGCATTTGGAAAGATTTTCCAGAGGTAACAGGAAATGTGAATCTAATTGGTATCACATTAGAATTAAGCATTATAGCCTCCAAATTTTCAACTCAGCTTGAGTTAATCTAACCATAAAATTGTTTTTGAAATCAGATACTTTTCTGAAAGCCAAATATGTAAAGTCTAATTTGTTTTCCTTCATTCCCTAATTTTCAAGTTCTGTCCAAAAAATTAGCAAATATCTCTGGGCTCATTTTCTTTCTCTAAATCCCCAAAGTAGCTTATTTTTTAACTGGTTTTGGTTGCATTATGCCTACATTTATTGGATTCTTCCCACAAGTTGGCTACTTGACAATGTTTGTTTAAAAGAGTGAACTACTTCTACTTGGAAAATTACTGGTGCAGTGAAATTATTCAATAAAATATCCTTGTGGATTGAAAGAGTTAAAGTAGCTATCTTAAACGGCTTGATTTCCAAGCAGTGAATAGTCTGTGTTCTGGGGCACTTTCTAAGCCTAGAGCCACAACAAAATAATTGTTAAGCAAAAAATAAAACCACAATAGGATATACATAGATAATGGAATGTGGTAGAACCAAGGGAATGTGGTAGAACCAAGGGAATGTGGTAGAACC
>NW_004955426.1:23231527-23240539 GCF_000276665.1 Chinchilla lanigera | reverse complement strand
GGAATGTGGTAGAACCAAGGGAATGTGGTAGAACCAAGGGAATGTGGTAGAACCTGGTCAAGATGTGTTGACCAGGCTAGCAAATGCAGCAAGCCCATGTAGCTGTATTTTCCAGACCCGTTAGAACTGAGTAACAGAATATAGTGATCCCTTACTTCTAGCTATTGTGTGCTTGCTTCTGTCCCGACATTTAATACTGTTACTTAGGATGATGGTATGACTGTTTTGCTAAAATATACAAATTGAGATATTAATTTTACTTCATTGATTGTTACCAGTATCCCTAGCAGGTTTGTACTTGTACTGTACTTTTGTTATATACCCTTGGTGTAAAAGGAAGAACGAAAGGGAGATTGAAAGGGCTTATTAAAACAGAAAACTCAAGAAAGTATTTGCTAAACTGCTGCTTGGTATGAGATGCAAGCCTTGTAAATTTTAAATTTACATGCAAATATAAAACAGTGTTTTAAACAGATTGCCCAGAACTTGACTGCTCTTTTTTTTTTCAGCAAATTCTCACTGGGAGGCCATACACATACCATAATTGTGCTGTTTTCCTGCTAAACATTTGGAACTCCTCTTGCAGAATGATGTTCAGATCCTGTGGAGTATTTTGTCTGAGAGTCTTACTCTGTGCCAAGTCTTGATCCTTTGGGGTGGGGTGGGGGATGGGAGCCAGTAGAGTGAATTTAATGATTTCTGGAAAGAGGCAAAAGTCATCCAGAGGCCAATCTGGTAGATAGTGTGAGTATAATAACCACTGAGGGGAGGAAGAGAGGGAGAGGAAAAGGGAGAGCAAAAGAGAGAGGGAGAGGGAGAGGGAGAGGGAGAGACAGACAGAAACACAGAGACAGACAGAGACAAAGAAATAGAACTGTTCTACAGAGTGTGGAGCTTGGCTCTGTCATTTGTCCTGTGGATTCCTTAAAGGAAGTCTTCCAAGAGTCTTCCTAAGCACCTTTGCCTTAGGACTGATATTCTTTGAATAAAATGTATAAAATCTCCCAAAAGAGCTAATTTTGATATAGTGCTTCAAAAAGCCTTTTTCTCATATCACAAACCAGTATGGTCATACACAGAGAAGAGCAATCATTTACTAAGGATCTGCAATCAAGATAAAGACTGTTAGGCAAGCATATTTTCATGCATATCACTGAGAAAATAAAAGGATTTTGCTGTGAATGTGTTCCTTGTTCTTCCTCCCTGAAAACTAGGCTAGGATTCAACTAACGTCTACGCATTTACCATATATGCACTAGTATAACGTGATACCAAATATAAGACAACCATATTCCAAATAAGCACTCTCATTGCCCTCACCAGAAAGTTTAGAGACACAGCTAAAATCATCAGTCATCTACTTATAAATATTTAATTTATCATTTTAGTTAGATATCTTTAAAGAATTTTATGTATATTTATAAAGTGATATATCAGTGTTAATATTTTTAAAGAATATTGTTTTATATTTCATGTCCATCTCAGGTAAAGAAAGACAATTAAAATCAAGCATTTTCCCAGGGTGGGTCTCTAATCCTTAGCAAAACATGCCTCCAGAGACAAAAGCTATGATTGATTCCAACTGCATTGTCAAGCAGAAAATTAAACCAATAATCAAAGCACTTGAATGGCATTTTTAACCTTTTGAGAGAAAGGAAGAGAGAGAATAAAAGTGTTCCAGCTATATTATTTACTTTCTAATAAACGACTCTGAATCAAAAAGTTCTAAAATCCCAGTCTATGAAAGAGATCTCTTACAGAAAGAGACATGAGACACACAGAGACAAGTAATAGTCTAGAAGAAATCTCAGCCTTAGGACAAAGAGGTCTTCAGGACATTTTGAGTTCTCTAGCTAGTCATCTAGGTAACTTCCATCTATAGTAAAGCTGGCTAGGCTCTATTTAAAGCCCACTCTGACAATATGTATCCCCAGGTACCTGACCTGGATGCATATATATTAAAATAGTTTAAGATAAAATATCTCTCCTCCCCCGCCCCCGGAACTTTCAGGCATAATCAAAAAGAAATGTGTAAAAAGAAACCATCCCAGTTATAACCTAAGCGTTGTAAGAAATAGCGAGTTACCTCCTCTTTGATGACTCCTTTTACTGATGCAGCTGGAAAGAAGGCCAGGGTTGAAAAGAAGGACTGAGACACACATGCCAGTGTCCAGAAACAGGCTGGTCTTTTCCTCTATAGTCATGGCTGTTTGGGACTCCTCCACGGAGTTGACACATCAGCCAGAGGGAGAGGGTAGAGAGAGCCCTGGGACTCTTCAGTCTTCTGGATGCACTGGTAAGATAGGTCTGAGCGCCAAGGCCTCTCCTTTAGAGCATAGTCCAATGTCCAGTGGCCACCTTGGCAATCAGGGCATGGTTTAATGGGACTCTTATTGCAGTCCCTCCTAAGGGGACCTGGTTTTCCACAGAGGTAGCAAGTAAGTTTAGTTGTGGAGCTTTCCTTGGATCCCCAAGAATTAGACTTATGGTCTATTTCTTTTAAGGCTGCAACCAGGGTAGACACTTTTTGTTAGTCTCATCCCCTCTTGGCTTCTTCCTGGTATCAATTGTAAAATATGGAGGAGGCAATTTTTACTAAAGTAGCAAGTGATCTTTCTGGGGCAAAAGCCATCTTTTGTAGCCTTTTTCTAACATGTGGGGCTGGTGGGGTAATAAACCTGTCTTTAAGAATAATCTGTCCCACTGAATTAGAAGCTAGGAATTTATGTTTTATCAATGCTTCTCATAAATGATTTAAGAAGGTGAAGGGGTTTTCATCTTTCTCCTGATAAATAGTTGACAATTAAAATAACTGAAGGGCTTAGTTTTTTTCTTCTCTGACCTTTAAGAGTACAGATCTAAAAATGTCTCCTATGCCAATCCCTTGTCTGACTGGTAGGCCAGGAGGGGTATTGTATAGGGGTTGGTTGGTCTCTAGTAGGAACTGACTGTTTTCCTGGTTTGTGTACCTTTGACCCTTTAAAATTAAGATACTATTCATCCCCAAATGTAATAGAAGTGTGTAATTCTTCTTGTTTCTCAGTGTTTGATTTAAGAGTAACATTACATCGCCCTGACCTAGTTTATAGGTCTAAGTAAGTCTCCTAAAGACTTCAGTGTACTTATCAGGTTCATTTAAAAACTTTTCTAAATCTTGTTCAATCTATTTTAGGTCACTGAAAGGAAAGGATATACATACATGCATAGTCTTATGTGACTTATAATTATAGTTTGAACATAAATAAGAATTATTTCTTAATGTAAAGAAAGTCTGAACATAAGGTAATTCTAGCCATTTTTCCTCTTACTTATAATAGAATTCTAATTGTAGAAGAGTATCATATTTAATACTTCCTCTGGATCCCATTTTGGCTATAGGCAGGCCATACCCAGGTGTAGATAAATACTAAAATGTTCTTTTTCAACTTGTGAAGTCGAATATTTTCCAGTGCCTAAGAATACATTCCAAAGGAGTAAGAGTTCTTGGCATCTATGGGAGTTGGTGGTCTCTTGGTGTCCCCAGGAGAAAATGGCAAGAGGATATAGAAAATAAAGACAAGAGACAACCGCCAGGGTCAGGTGGATTTACCTCTTGCCTGATGAGTAGGAGGACTGACCTCGACAGTAGGGGCATTTATTTTATACACTTGCAAAGTAGTATCATGAGAGATACTGTTGCCTCGTGACTACGACTAAGACTGTAATTGTCCAGGCAGGGTACTTTTTTCAGTACTGAAGTAGCTTGACTGCCTGAGGCACTCTGGCTCTGTCCCACCCTCACACACGTGACCCACGGCCAATTCCAGCGGTTCCCAACATATCTCCCTTTTCTGTTTAGTTGCACAAGTGATGGGTGTTCAGTTGAAACTAGAAAAGCTGTGCTTGAAGAATACAGTCCAAAGTCCGTAACAGTTATCAGTCTAGCTGGTAGCTGTCAGAAGTTGGTGACTTGGACCTTTTATGGCTAACCCATTACTGTGGCATTGCTTCTTTACATCTTGTGGTTACACTTTTCTGCAAGATGTTCAACACCAAGTTAAAGTGAGACTTGTATAAATAAAAATTTAACCTTTTGCTAACTATCAGGGTCAGTTAAGTCTGCTCAGGAGTCATCTTGGAATCGAGTACAGCATCTCTTGACATTCTGTCAGTGTCAGCCATCTGGATGAGTCATGGCCATTGCTTGACCAAGGTGCTTTCTGTGAAAGCTTGAGAGATTTTTTTGTCTCCTGGTGACTCTCCTTAGGCACACTGCATATCGTAGAATCACTTTCCTCTGTGGTCCCATAATCTCCTTGATTAGAAAATCAGGGACTCAACCGAGTTATAGGATGTCACAGCAGTGGTTCTCTTATGTACTGAGTCTTTACTGACCTCAGAGGATGTAGCCAAAATATTGGCCATCCTCTAGCCCAATTTATCTCTCTAATTTTTGGTCTCCAAACCTCAGTTGTTAAACATCCAGCAGAGAAGATTAATGATATAACATTGCAATGGAGGCAATAAGCTTAATACTACAATCTGAATAGCAAACAGCTTAGAACATACAAATGGAACCATTATTTTTAACAGCCATGGATATCCTAATGTTTAAATCCTAATAGAATGTTAACAAACAACAGTTACATATTTTTACACAGAAATTTAGAAATCAAAACTATACATAACATTGCCACATGACAATCATGATGACATTTTGTAACATACTTAAATCTTCATTTTGACACAGCATGACCTTTTAACCAATTATCTCTATCTAATACATAGGAAGCTTTTATCTAATTTGTTGTCCTTTAATGAGATACAGATCACAAGTTTTTGTTAAAGGTGGAGGTCTTAATCTGAAGGAAAGTCTTTTCACAATACACAATCTTTGTTTTACATGTTGGAAGACCAGCAGATCCAGAATCATGAATATATTTAATACACCCTGAGATCAACACTAATGAATTACCATACACATGTGAAAATCTTTGTTGAAATTTAGTTTTGTACCAAGAGCATCTTTTGTAAGAAAACCTTACTGTAATTTTTACTGAAAAATTTTCTTTTGACCAAATGACCCAATTATTGGGGTGTCTCCCAAGAGACTATGGAGATCACTGAGGGCTCCTTATTAATGAATAAAAGTTGGCCACTCCTCTATTCACCAATTAGAGTCCTACCCAATAATTTCTCCTCACCCTAAGGACTGTGGTTAAATATTCTAATTTTTATATCATTTAAACCAGGTGGTAACTCAGGTGAAAGTATGCTTTTAAATCTATAACCCAATTGTATTATGAACAAATGATAAAAGAAAAATTCTTGAGTTCAAAATAAAGGAGAACAGCTGTTCACTGAATGACAGATGCACATAAATAAATACACAGAACAAACAAACATCTTTACAAAACTAGAGTGCACTCAAATATATTTTTGACCAAATTGAATTATAGTAACTCTATAACAATTTTAGAAATTTATAATTTAAATAGACTAGTCAGATTTTGTTGTCAATTAGCAGAGATCTCTTCTCGGAAAATTTGTATAAAACACAATCCTTAATCTATAATGAATATATGTATTCTTTGTATTTTATTTTGTCTTAAGAATACTGGTAATTTTCAGCTCAATATCCTTATATATTTTATTACCTATTTAGATCTTTAGATTTTATTACCTATTTAGATCTTTCCATTTTGTCAGTTTCTTCAATAAGCCCCAGGTCAAATCTAGCCTCACTGTTTCCTATAGGCTATAAAACAGTCTCTGAGGCATCACTGCCACAGAACTGTACATCACCTTCCTGAAAGGTAGAACCAACTTCTTCTCCAGATCTGAGTTCCTAACATAGCAGGACAGCACGCTCTGGTACCTAAATAGGTCTCTCAGCATTCTCTGGAAAAAACACAAGCATACCCTCTACCCCAGGTAAGTAGTGGACTGGGTCTCTTCCATTGTCCAGTATGGAGGTCTCTCCAAAGGACCCTTCCTAACCTTTTTTCTGTCACCTAATGGAATTGTCTTTCTGCTGCTGTACTTCCATCTTTTCTAGAATTTAGAAAGTTAATAGTATATATAGCCAAGTGAAGTCTATTATGAGGTGTGAATTTTGTAGGGAAAGAGTCCCACTTTTATTTTTGTGATTGAACTTTGATCCTATGGTGAGCATGTTCAACAATTGAGGGTTGACCTTGAGGGTTATAAGGAGTTCCTGTGATAAGGGAAATACAAAAAGTTTTACAAAATCTTTGGAAAGCAGTGTTTGTAAATGCTGGGCCATTGTCAGTTGTAAGTGTCTGTAGGCAGCCAAGGGCACTAATGGCATCCAAGCAGTAAGCCATGACATGTTTAGCTGCTTCACCAGTGCAAGCAGAAGCAAAAATAAATCCTGAGGAAGTGTCCACTGAAACGTGGACCCAATGTAAAAAACCAGTTTCAGGAATGTGAGTGACATCCATCTGCCAAACATGATTGGGCTGTAACCCTCAGGGATTGACTCCCATGGAAGGTGAGGGAAGGTGTATTATACATGAGGAGCATTGTTTAACAATTTCTCGGGCTTTTTCCCGGGTCAAATGGAACTGTTTGCATAAGGCAGAAGCATTTTGATGAAAGGTGGCATGAGAAGCAGAAGCCTGCTGAATGGCCTCTGAGGGGGTGACAGTGACAGCACCCAGCAATCTGTCAATAGCCGTGTTCCCCTCAGTGAGAGGGCCTGGCAATTGGGAATGAGAATATATGCGACCAACAAAACAGGGAACATGATGTGACCATAGGACAAATTGGAGAGTGTGAAGTAAATGAAAAAGATCTTCCTGATCAGTGTGTGTTGTGGCGGTTTTGATGTGGCACATCATACCGCAGACATAAGCACTGTCTGAGAAAAGGTTAATTGGAGTGGATGAATGATCCTGCAAGACCCATACAACTGCTTGTAATTCAGTCTTTTGTGCAAAAGAGAAACCCATATCTTGTATTCTGGAAGAGGAGGCTGTTACATAACCTCCCCTATCTGAAGATGAGCCATCCATGAAGATGGAGATGCCTCCTACTATGGGGACTGAGCTTATTTTTGAAGGGAAGACATAAGGTGTGAGGGAAGCAAATTGAATTAATTTATCTGAAGGATAATGACAATCAATAACACCAGGGAAATTAGCCAGTGCAGACTGCCAAGAGGGTGAAAATTGCCATAACCACTTTTGTTGAACTGAAGAAAAGGGAACAATGATAGTTTGCACCTCATGGCCAAAAAGCTGGATAGCACGTGTTCTTCCATGTGTGATCAGTTCTGGCACAGCATCCTGAAAGAAAGTAATAGTTTTATGTGGAGTGTGAGGCATATATAACCATTGTAAAGGACCCTGAGACTGACATAGGATCCCTGTGGACATAGACTGAGTTGGGAAAATAATTAAAAGCATTGGCAGACATAGGTCAACTCTAAAGAGCTGAGCATCAGAAAGAGCCAGATTAACTTTATCTAAGGCAGTTTTAGCCTCTGGTATAAGTGTTCTTTGAGAAGTGGGGGCTGGGTTTCCCTTGAGAATGTCAAAGAGAGAACTTAAATCATGAGTCATCAGCTTAAGAGCTGGGCAGATCCAATTAATGTTACCAAGTAAAGTCTAAAAATCATTTAGTGTTGTAAGATGATTAACTTGGATCTGAACTGTTTGGGGAACAATATATCTCTGTTGGATAAGGTGACCCAAATATGAAAAAGGTGCCATAGTTTGTACCTTTTCAGAGGCTACCACGAGACCTACATTGCAAAGGGCATCATCTAGTTGGATAAATATTTGATGTAAGGTGGATGGGGATTCATGTGTCAGAAGAATGTCTTCCATGTAATGCATAAGGTATGCAGATGGATAGGCCCGTCGAAATTGACAAAATGGCTGTAGCCACAAACTCTTGGCATAGGGCTGGACTATTTGCCATTCCCTGCAGCAGACAAGGCCATTGGAAGCAGCACATAGGGGCCTGGTTATTAAAAGAGGGTAAGCTAAAAGCAAAACGTTTTTTATCTTGAGGATGGAAAGGGATACAAAAACAAAAACCAAAAAAACAGTCCTTTAAGTCAATTACCATAAGAGAAAAATGTATGGGAATAGCTACAGGACTGGGCAATCCTGGTTGCAGTGCTCCCATAGGTTCCATAGTGTGATTGACTGCCTGAAAGTCTTGGAGCAATCTCCATTTTCCTGACCTTTTTTTTAATGACAAAAATTGGGGTATTCTAAGTAATCAGTGTGTGAGCTGCTATAGTCTTCTCCTGGGTAAGGGGCCACTGATCAACCCAAACAAGGTCATCAGATATCCAAGTTATCTTGGATGCCATTCATGGGGTCGGAGAAGAGATCAAGTCCCTTCCTGAAAATGTGAGGATGAGTAGCCTATAATAAAGCAGTCCCTTTTAGGAATAACTGGAAGAGGTTCTTTTCTTCCTTGACTGTTTTTATCAAGCCCTTAAGTGGGACAGAAACCTTGTTGTAACATTTGATGAGTCACCAGGGAGTTAGGACTAACAAAAATGTCCCCATATCCTATAACACATCACAACCCCATAGATTGGTATATGGGGGAGGACATAAGGAGAGAAATAACCAGAATGGCCTTCTGCATCCCTCCAGGTTAGCAATTTAGCACTTTTGCTAGGGTGAGAAATACTACCCACCCCTGGTAGGTCTGTAGTGGCCACATCCAGAGGCCATGTTTTAGACCAGTGGTGTTGGGCAATAACTGAAACATCCACCCCTGTGTCTAAAAGCCCTTTAAATTTGTTTTTTCAGTAGTCAATTCCATCTCGGGGTGATTTAGTTTAATTTGTTGAACCCAGTAAGTGTCAGAAGACCCAAAGCCCTTGGGTCCCCTTTCCTTATTTATAAATTTTCCAATTTTTATCAAGGGAAGAATGACTAATTGAGTGACACCAGAGTCTGGGGTGATTTAAACAGTATTTTGAGTGGATTGAATCATAATTTAATTTCCCCTGTACTATCAGCATTGATGACATCAAGCAAAATC
>NW_004955426.1:23228833-23231102 GCF_000276665.1 Chinchilla lanigera | reverse complement strand
TGGACCTTGTACAGGCACCAGGTTTTCTTAGAGGAACAGCTGATGGTTGTGTTGCCCATACAGATGTTGCAGAGCAGTCTCAAGCAAAATGTCCCTCCTTTCCACAATGAAAACAAACAGCCTTGTTTTTTCCCTTTCCTCTAGACTGTGGATGAATAACCTGAGTGATAGCTGCTGCCATGGCAGCCCCCGTACATACAAGGGGCCAATATCTGCACAAATCCGAATCATCTCTGGCAATGTGGCCCACATTTTGTGGGCTCTTAATGCCTCTTTACACCATTTATTTGCATTTTCAAAGACTAGCTGCTGAACTATTAGTTTGCTAGCTTCACTGTCAGTTATAATCAACTTTCACTAGCCTGTAATAATTGTGCTGTGAAGTCTTGAAAATTTTCCTCAGCTCCCTGATGAATAGAAGCTAAATTAAGGGATGCCCCTCCCTTAGAAGGGAGCTCCCTCCAAGCCCTCATCGAAGCCCTTTTGGTTTGCTCATATATTTGCAAGTCAAAGGTAAGTTGACTGTGGTAGAAAAATCACCTTTTCCACTTAGCGTATCTTTTGTAATGGCTATGTTGTGAGTAGCATTCTGAGCAGCCTGGTCAGTGCAATATTCAAGGAAGTTTCCTTTCCACATCAGATAATCTTCTGGACTTAAAATGCTTTAGCTATTCCTTTCCAATCAATTGGGACCATAACCTGTTGTCCTAGAATTTCCAGTAAACTCAAGATAAAGGAAGCAGCAGGGCGATAAGTAGCGACTGCCTGTTTTAAGTCTTTTAAGGTATTGAAAGGTATAGCATCATAACGACATATAACTTGTCCCAGACTTTTGGGGACTTCAGTAATAGGGTAGAAATGTTGAAAACCCTCCATGGGCTCCCCTGCCTGTCTGGCTTCTTTTAATGCTAAATGTAAAGGAGAAAGAGAAAATGGTTCTACTCCCTGAGAGGCGAAAGTTCCAACCCAGTGACCCAGCAAAATTTCTCTGAGCTGAAAAGGTAGGGAATACCACCTGCAGCTCAGTCAATTCCATCAAGTGTTGTGAGAAAGAGTTCACAGGAAACACCTCTCTGCTGGGGAAAAGTTCCTTTTGTCCCTCCCTCTCACTTTTCTTATTAGGCTGAGCAAGGCTAGAGGGTTCAGACTCTATGGACAGCCCCATTGTCCTTGTCCCGCTTGGGCTCGGGACTTAAAGTAGAACTCTGAGGTGAGTCCTTTTTGATTGTAAAACCCCTTTTAACCAACATCCAGAAAAGAAAGGTAAATATAGGAATCAAGCATGTCAAAACCACTTCCACATACAGGTGGTACCCCTGTGATTCTTGAGACTGTAGTTGTCCCATATTAATTACTAGTAATGCAATATACTTTTCTTCTTTTGTTTTCTCTTAAGCCTATTTTTGGTAACTACATTGTTTAAGGTCAATAGACTTCCACACCCTGCTCTTTATACCTGATAATTGTCAATATAACACTCCAGAGCTAACTATTGACAAACCGATCCACTCCCCCCACCCTGTTGTGCACACAAATTCTGGAGAGTGTCCTCCCACCAACCACTCTCTTTACTGGGGAAGCCATGTTGGGCACCAATTGTGGGAGTCGGTGGTCTCTCGATGGTCCCCAGGAGAAAACGGTGAGAGGATATAGAAAATAAAGACAAGAGATGATAGCCAGGGTCAGGTGGAGTTACCTCTTGCCTGATGAGCAGGAGGACTGACCTCAACAGTAAGGGAGTTTATTTTATACACTTGCAAAGTAGTATCATGAGAGTTAATGTTGCCTAGTGACTAAGACTAAGACTGTAATTGTCCAAGCAGGGTGCTTTATTCAATACTGAAGTAGCTTGACTGCCTGAGGCACTTTGGCTCTGTCCCACCCTCACACACATGACCAATGACAATTCCAGTGGCTCCCAACAGGCTTCAAGTATCCCATCTAAAATTAGGAAAATAAACTGTTGTCCTTTTTTTTTTTTTTGGTTTTTCTCCGGTACCGGGAACCGAACTAACGTCCTTGCGCTTGCTAGGCAGGCGCTTTGCCACTGAGCTAAATCCCTGGCCCTGTCCCTTTTAATTTCTACTTAATTTTTATATGTTTAAGGGATCCCCGAGTTGACTCACTCCAGAACAAGTGGGGGCCATCTGGAAGACAGAAGATTAGCCACCCTTACCAGCTTTCAATCCTTTCTTCCCTAATAACTCAAGTTGTTGACGCCAGTAGGTATTTTTTTAAAAGCACTAGTGACAATTGATTTGAACTGTAA
>NW_004955426.1:23138750-23228733 GCF_000276665.1 Chinchilla lanigera | reverse complement strand
AGCCCCATTGTCCTTGTCCCGCTTGGGCTCGGGACTTAAAGTAGAACTCTGAGGTGAGTCCTTTTTGATTGTAAAACCCCTTTTAACCAACATCCAGAAAAGAAAGGTAAATATAGGAATCAAGCATGTCAAAACCACTTCCACATACAGGTGGTACCCCTGTGATTCTTGAGACTGTAGTTGTCCCATATTAATTACTAGTAATGCAATATACTTTTCTTCTTTTGTTTTCTCTTAAGCCTATTTTTGGTAACTACATTGTTTAAGGTCAATAGACTTCCACACCCTGCTCTTTATACCTGATAATTGTCAATATAACACTCCAGAGCTAACTATTGACAAACCGATCCACTCCCCCCACCCTGTTGTGCACACAAATTCTGGAGAGTGTCCTCCCACCAACCACTCTCTTTACTGGGGAAGCCATGTTGGGCACCAATTGTGGGAGTCGGTGGTCTCTCGATGGTCCCCAGGAGAAAACGGTGAGAGGATATAGAAAATAAAGACAAGAGATGATAGCCAGGGTCAGGTGGAGTTACCTCTTGCCTGATGAGCAGGAGGACTGACCTCAACAGTAAGGGAGTTTATTTTATACACTTGCAAAGTAGTATCATGAGAGTTAATGTTGCCTAGTGACTAAGACTAAGACTGTAATTGTCCAAGCAGGGTGCTTTATTCAATACTGAAGTAGCTTGACTGCCTGAGGCACTTTGGCTCTGTCCCACCCTCACACACATGACCAATGACAATTCCAGTGGCTCCCAACAGGCTTCAAGTATCCCATCTAAAATTAGGAAAATAAACTGTTGTCCTTTTTTTTTTTTTTGGTTTTTCTCCGGTACCGGGAACCGAACTAACGTCCTTGCGCTTGCTAGGCAGGCGCTTTGCCACTGAGCTAAATCCCTGGCCCTGTCCCTTTTAATTTCTACTTAATTTTTATATGTTTAAGGGATCCCCGAGTTGACTCACTCCAGAACAAGTGGGGGCCATCTGGAAGACAGAAGATTAGCCACCCTTACCAGCTTTCAATCCTTTCTTCCCTAATAACTCAAGTTGTTGACGCCAGTAGGTATTTTTTTAAAAGCACTAGTGACAATTGATTTGAACTGTAAGTCATTTTTAAAGAAGGAAGCATTGTTAGCAAATCATTAATCAAGAGATATAAACCATGCTTCCCAGTTTTTTAAGAGAGTGATACAAATAGATCGAAGTGCACCATTTTTCATCTGCAAAAGAGATCACTTCTAGAGACAGATAGAGTCAAGTAAATGGCTTGGAGAAATTGTCCTTTGAGCTCTAAGGTTAAGAAGTCTCCAAGACATTATGTTATCTATCTAACCACCTGGGCAACTTTCCTTAGCAGCAAGACAGTGCTATGCTTTTTCAAATTCATTCTAAAATTTTGATGTCTCTGAAGTTCACAGGTAAAAATTATATCTATCATCTAGCAAGCACAATTCACATGTTAGTAAAAGCATATTCATCACTCTTCTACACATACATGAAAGAAGAGAAAGCCTGACTAAAACATCTTTCTTGCTCTTAGTATATGCAAGGTACAAATGTATATCATTCTCCTAATAGCTGCTTTCTTCTGTGAAAGACAAACAGTTATTGCAAGCTGCCTCAGCCTGATTTCTGGATGGAGGAATGTCTAACTACAAGGTGGTTCTAAAGTTAATCCCCAAGAAGTTGAAAAAAACTTAGGGAGAGTTTCCAACTTACTAGCAAAGAGAAAAGTACACTGGATAAATGGAGATTTTTCTGCTGATTACTCAGCTGGGCTGTCAGGACCCAGCTTCCACTGAAGAACCTTTGGGTATCCACCAAAGAGTAGCCCTGGCCATGATCCCTCAGTTGTCCTCTCAGCTTCCACCAGTACCACACAACCAGAGATTTGTCTCTAAACTACTGTTTGTTTGGGTTTTTTAAGAGACAGGTAAAAGTCTAACCTATCTAAAACCCAAGAAAAATAATTACATAGCATTTTACAAAGTGTCAAAGTCCACAACATATTGGCAAAAATATTTACCTGTCCTACACACATAAATAATGAGAAGTAGACCTAAAGAAAGAGAGAGAGGGAGGAAGGGAGGGAGGGAGAGAAAGACAGAGAGAGAGACAGAGTTGGGGAATCTCCCTTAAACTAAATGTATTTTCGTTCCTTAAATGTTGTACTTAGGAAATAGCCTTTTGGCATCACTCAAAAGTCAGTTCTTTCCACAGTGTCAGGTTCAGTTTCTTGAGGAAGACTGTTGCATAGAACACTTAAGGGGGACATGCTTTTATATATATTCTTCTGAACAGGAAAATTTCATCTGACCCAGACATGGGTTATACATTCCTCATCTAAGATGATTTCCCTGTCATCAGTGTTACCAAATGCTCATTTTCTATTGGCCTAACTTAAATGTTCTTAGTTGTTAGACAGGATAAAAAGGTTCCTTTATCTCTAATTGTACATGCCTCTAAAAAGGAATATACAAAGTGGTAGGGAAAATCAGAAATGAGATCAGAAAAAAAGAGGTCTTTTCTACTTATGCTTATAGTGAGTTATTGAAATAACTTGCTCATGAGTCATCACTCTTAGCCTGGAAAGGTGAGAATAGGAGATTTCAAGAGCTAAAGTTGCTTCCTCATCAGTGAAAGATTAGACCAGAAAGGAAACTGAGGCAGAACAGGCTCAACATTTCCTCTAGAGTGTAGAGGAACAATCAGGGCCAGATTGTCTCAGGGCCAAACTTGTCTCCCATATTTTAAGAATGGCCTTTGACTTATGGTCTTTTAACTGGTGGAAGGAGTCCTAGGCTTTATTAATAGGCATGTATAAAATATGAATGAGACTTCATAAAAGACCCACTTTACAGCCTTTTATATCAAAGTGCACTAGGGAAGGTGCTCTAACATTATTCTTTCTAGTGCTGTTGTCTAACAAGTCAAACAAGGAACACCAGTAAATTCACCAACTAATCCAAATGGAATATATAAACTTACTATCATTTTAACAAAAGAAAATGCATAAAAGACACAAGACCTAAGCACTTAACAAAGACAAGGCATAAAATTCAAAGCATATGCAATTAACAGAACAATGCTTAAAAATTCAAGGCAAAAATAGTTTTGGGCCTGGGGATGTGACTCAGTGGCAGAGTTCTTGCCTAACATGCACAAGGCCCTCAGTTTGATCCCCAGCACCACACACACACACAAAGGAAAAAAAATTGATTACTTAAGCAAGTCTCATTCTAGAATCTATGGAAAAAGTCTTACCTCAGTCCAAATATCTCAGTAGGAGACCTCCCAGTAATATAGTGTATATGATATAGGAATGACATAGGGCCTCCAAATAATCCAAATAATGTAAAGGAAATACTATAATTCTTAGTGTGCTAGATGTCTAATACACAGAGTTCATATTCTCTAAAACTGAAGAATGAACTCTAGAAACAATGGAATTTAAGAGTAGGAAGTGTTTCTTGAGAGAAAGAAAGCTGTCTAAGAGGTACAGAAAAGTGTCCCCAGTGGGTAGCCCCACAGAACCCACTTCCTAAGGGATTTTTATAGAGTAAAACCATAAAGTGAAGCAGGTATAATGTGGGATAAAACTATAGTTAAGTAATAAGATTACATGTATAGTCTCTCAGGTATTATTGATCCAATGGAAAATCACAAGGTGGGTATAAGGTGGGACAAAACTCTGATCGACCAATAAGATTATGAGTATAGTTGCTATATTGATTAAGTGGGGACCAAATGGGGAAGCAATCATATAGCAAGCATACATGGACTGATCAAGGGCTTTCTGGGAAGCAATGGGCTAGGGAGATTTTGGTCCTCCACACCAGGTTATTGGTACCTATTTTGACTATCACTCACTGCTTTTCATCCAAAGGGGAAGTATGTGGTTGTAGTCATTTCTCTGTGTCCTGAGGCCTGAACTTCAAGAAATGCACCTCCAGCCACAGCTGCAATATCTTCTTATCCTCTGCACTGACTTTCTTGAGGGCCTAAACCTGTCTGACTGACTCTAATATTTCTAAATAACTTAGCTATCTATAATAGGTACAAAATGAGGCAAAACTATGATCAACCAATAAGATTACAAGTATAGGCACTTAGGTAATGTTGATCCAGTGGGAAAGCAAGTCATGTAGCAAGTGTACATGGACCTGTTTTGAAGTGAACAAGGACCTGTTTTGAAAAAGGTGGGTCAGGAAGTCCTGATCACCCACTTGAGTGACTGGTACCTGTTTAGAATATCAATCACTATTTGTCCCTTGGAGAGGCATATAGATCTAGTCATTTCATCTTTATCTTGAGGCATGGCCTTCAATGAATGCCCCTCCAGGTACTGTTATAATGTATTCTTATCTTCTGCACTGACTTCTCCAAGGGCCTAGCCCTGTCTGACTGCCTATAGTATGTCTACCTAATTTAGCTGTCTATAAGATCAGTGTCTTATTGGCTTGAGGGAGAAGCCAAACCAGGTATTGCAGATACAAAAGGTTCCCTTACCTCACATCCTCATGCACATTCTGAATCTATTTCACTAGTCTGCTCTCATTTTCCAGAGCATACTTCTTTTCCACCTTCAACAAATATACATCCCACCACCCTTCCTGCATGTCTTGTCCAATTCTTTGTTCAGGACATCAAGAACCTGGAAAGAACTCTCCCTGAACTCATTATCTGGTAACAACTCTGGGCATACTTTTCCTCTATAATCGATTTTATTCCATGTCTCAGCATAACATTAAGGAAGTTGATTTCTCTCGTTCTTCCTGTAGTTGCATAGTCTCAACATCCACAGTGCAACCACTTACTGTAATACTTTAAAAAGTAATATTAAAAGGCTTACTCACATCACACCCATCCTTGAAAGTGCAATGACATTCACTCAAGTGAAGGAATAATTAAATATTTATTAAAGTTCACAATTCTACTTGTAAACAGCAGAATCTAACATTGATTGAGGGTGTTTCAGGATAATGTGTCTTCCATGAAAAGAGCTTTGTTATTTAAAATAAATCAGTGAAGAAAATACTCTATCATAGTGTCACTAGGCTGGGTCTGAAGAGATTCCCCAAAGTTGAGATGAGCATCTTAACCCATTCTATGCATAGAATTCTTTGAGGTTTGCTAACTTTCATCACAAAAAAAGAATTTTCAGGATGTGTCAGTAAGAGGTATGGGAAGAGTTTATTAGTCAGAGATTTTAGTATGCACTCAAGAGCAGAGCATGAGCATGCAGAAAATGAAACACTCTACACTTTGGAACTGGGGATCTTTCTGTGTTTTTGGCTGTGGAAATCTGTGGACTTTGTTTGGTAGATGGGGGAGGATAGCTCACTCATAGTAAGATAATGGCCCCATAGTGAAAAGCCTAATTTACAGGTGAAATGGTAGTTTGTTATTTTTTCAAGGAAAAAGGGAATAGCTGGACCCTTTTTCAGGTGAAAGGGAATTGTGCAAGCTTATTGTGCTCTGAGAAAAGAGGAAAATTTGGGCTTGTGTCCTGAAGCTGCAGTTTTCATTTTAAAATTATCTTCCTTGTCTCCTTTCTGCCTGTTTTTTTTTTCTTCTATCTTACCTCCCCCTTTAACCCCAGACTTTGACCCCTTATTCTTAAGGGGTGTAGAAAGCCCAATGGTCCTCCTTGATGTAGCTACTTTAAGCTGAGAAGGGACATTGATCCTGCCTAGCCAGGGGCTAAAAGTCTCATCCTGACTGATCTAAAGGAGACATAGAAATATTGGATTCCATTTCTGAAGGCATCATCTTTCAGTAGTTTGAAAAAAAAGGGCAATGTCATACAAAACATTAGCCTATAACAACAATGGATCGGACTGCATAAAAGAATGCCCACATACAGTATTATTTATAGCCAGGAAAGTAAGAGCTTTCTTCCATCATGTTGTTCCAGAAAACTAGGACATCAGCCAGTCATTGAAGCTGAAGGCATAATCTGACATTGCACTCATTGTAAACATAGACCTTATAATGCAGAAAAGACATTTGCTGAGTTGTCAGGAATGTACAAACAACATTCTGTTTTGATAATAGCACAGGTGCTGATTGTTCTACTGTTGGAATATCTAACTAAGGCCATTTGGTTCTGCAGAATGGCTTTTCTCATTATTTTTACTTCTGAATTTAGTAATGAAATACACTCTGCAGTGTCATTTAGAGCCTTTTGTGCATAGTTAGTAAGAGATTCAATATACCACATCACATCTTCAAGTGCTATTTGAGGAATAAAGATAGGGGCAAAATGATCATTCAATGAAAAACTAATCTGGTTCATAAATGCTATAAGACTAGGAGATGAGCTGGTGGATCTATGGTTTATCCTAATGCCCTTGTACCCACAGATATCCCAGTATACACCTTCTTATCTACCCTGGAGGGAACCATGACCATATGTTTATGCCACAGAGCCACTAGGTACCATTTGGGGCTGATCATCTTATTATACAGCTCTTGCCTGCCAGTGAGTAGCAAATAAGTCAGAATCTATTAACACAATCCTGTGATTACAGCTTTGTGTAGGAATCCACCCCACATTTGGAGTGGCATTACTGCATTTATCATAAGTATGGTTTTTCTGTCTCCAGCAATGGGCTGGCTGAGTTGTCCTATGGTAGGTGTCAGCTGAATATGTTCATCCTAAAACTGAGAACATTCATTATGAACTGGTAGTTATTGTTCATCATGTGAGTTTTTGGAATCTGGGGTTAGATCCAGAAGTCTGTAGTGCCGTATCTGAGTATTAATTGTGGCATGAACATTTTGATGAAGAGTCTCATTTATTGGCCATTGAGAGACATTAGATCTGGTGACAAGCTTCAAAATCATCTCCCTGCAGAGAAGATACCCACCGTGGTAGCCCAGAGAGTACACAAAGAGCTGAGTGAGTTGCTCCCTTTCCTCCATTCAACTGTAAACAGAGCCCTAATGTTATCCATGCTTCCATTGTCCTACAAGAGGTAGTAGTACAGTTAGAAACAGGGAAGCTGCAAGAGTCACTCCCTTCCCTCCATTCAACTGTAAACACTATCTTTATGGTTATCCCTCCTTTCATTGACCTAAAAGATATACAAAATAAAATAACAAAACCTTAAGGTCAGCTGAGCGCTGGCACCAGTGAGAGGTTTAGTGGGAGGCATCTAAAGTCAGAGCCATCTGACCTTTAAAATCTGAAAGCCTGAGTTATTGTGTCTCTTTTCCATCTTTCCCTTTTCTCTGTCTGTGCTGCTATCCTCCCTGTGACCTTCAATAAATGTAGCTACTTACCATTTAGCATGGAGCGTATGCTTGACAAGTTTTTCCTCATTATACACGAGAACTTGGATGATTATTGCACCATTCAACTGTAGCACAGGTGCACTAGAAGTTGGCAATTGTTCACAAACCCAGCCTGCATATTTGTTAATGTTTTTGGCATGTTGCTGGACCCAGTCAAGGGAAACATTAGTTCTTGCATTGAAGAATGATATCAGAGTTAAGAAAAAAGTGAATTGTCTGACTGGTTTAAGCAGTATATTTTTGAGAAGAGATATACTTAAGCAGAATAAACTTATCTAATTTGTCCTAAATCACCTTTTTTCTTCTGAATGAAGCCTTCAAGTCCTCCAAAGGCTGGCAACAGTTTTGATTACAGGTCTCTGTCTCATCAACTTCTCAATCCTCAAAAGGGAACAGGTTTAACTTTTGATAAGTGAGTCCGTGATGTATGTCCTTGCAGATTAACAACTGTGGGTATGTTCAAAAGGACTTGGTAGGGGCCCTTCCATTTGGGGAAGAGGTGATCTAAGGGTGACTTCTTTTTCCAAACTTTTAATAACACATAATCACCAGGTTGAACTTTAGGGACATGAGTTACAGAATCTGGTGCTAGAAGTACTTTATTACCACATTCTTAGAAAACCTTTTGTATGTGACCAAATTAACTATGTATTTTATCATTTCCTGTTTTAGGGTCAGTGTCTAGGTCTGAAGTCAGAAATGGCCACCCATAGAGCATTTCATAAGGGTTTAGTTGGAGAGAAGCTTTAGGGACAATTTTAATCCTAAGTGAAGCAGTCAGTAATAGTTTTAGCCAAGACTTTGAGATTTCTTGGCATAATTTTACAAGGTAGTTTTGATATTTGAATTGGCCCTTTCAACTTTCCTGATGTCTAGGGATGCCAAAAGGTTTGAAGATAATAAGTTAGTCCCGAGGCTTGTGAGATCTCCTATAACATTTTGGAGACAAAGGAAGGTCCATTATCATTCTGAAGTGATATCTTTTAACAGAGCTTTCATGACTTCTTGGACCTTTTCAGTCCAAGTGGTTTATGATTCTATCTAACTAGAGAAGGTATCAGCAAAAACTAAGAGGTATCTATATCCTCGGCATGAGGGCAACTGGATGAAGTGTAGTTGACAATATTCTCCAAGGAAGTTACCTCACCTTTGTACTAGGTTAAGCAAAGGTGAAGGCTTAAGTTTTCCTCCTTGATTGTTGCAGAGGCAAAGAGTGCAAGCCCTCGTGACTTCTCAGACAGGAAATTCAAGGCTTTTCCTCCCAAAGCACAATTGACTCAGGTGGTCAGTGCCTCCCTCCCTAGATGGTATTAATCATGGATTCCTTTAATTATTTTTTATTGATTAGCCTAAGGTAATGAAACTTTGTGTCTATTTCCTTAATCCAGTAGACATCTTTTTCTGGTTTATACCTTCATTCTCTTGCCCATTTCTTTTTGATCTCTGAAAAGAAAGGGTTTATACTTATGTTTGGAGGGCAAAGTATTAAAGCCATCTGTGAGGCGTCTTTTGCACTGCTTGTTTGGCACTGTGGTCTGCCAAGGCATTTCCCTGGATTATGGGAGAATTCCCTTCTGGTGTCCTCTGCAGTGTGTTACTGGTACCTGAAGTGGTAGCCACACTGCTTCTAAGAGGGAAAGAATCTCATGTCCATGTTTAACTGGAGAATTTTTTTTTAATGTTAAAGGTCCCCTTTCTCTCCAGACAGCCGTATGAGCATGAAAGACTAAGAAAGCATATTTGGAGTCAGTAGATGTTGACTCACTTATTTTCTCCCATTTGTAAGGTTCAGGTAGGGTTAATGATTTTAGTTTTTTGTGTTAAGATCTTTGAGGAAATCAGCTTTGTCTCAGTCACCTCTTGGAGCTAACAATTACATAACTACCCTACGAGTTTCAGTATTTGTGTAACTGCTCCCATTAATGAACCAGTCTGCTTTGCGGTGTCTAAGAGCTGTTCTTTAAAATCAAGCCTGCTAGAGTAAACTGCAGTATAGTTCTTACACAGGAGTGAGTAAGCTGCCTACTCCTGTGCTAAGAAGCAAAGCTGCATAATTTAAAGTTTGGCACACCTTGAGAGTAATCTCTGCAAATTTTAATAAGAGAGCTGATATTTAGAGAGCAATCCTCCAGTGAGCCCTTGGTGTTTTTAACTTCAAAAACATTTTGAACCTGTAAGGTTTTGGGCCTCCAATGGATACACTGGAGTTAATTTAGTGGTTTCATCAATCAGGAGTGCTGTGGCAGACACAGCTTTTGGGCATCCAGTCCATCCCATGACAAAGAGACTGATTATTTAGAAAAGTAAGCCACAGGCTGAGGACTTTCTCCCAGCCTTTGAGTAAGGACCCCTAGTGCTATTCCCTGCCTTTCAGCATACATAGGGTAAATGGCTTATTTAGACTGGAATTTCCAAAAGCTGGATTAGAGAGCACCAGGTTTTTAAGTTTTTGAAAAGTCTCCTACTGTCTTCTAGTCCAATATGGGAGCTCATAGTGAGGTCCTTGTGTGACCTCATAGACAAGCTTAGCTATGAGTCTAAAACAGGAAGTTCATGTACTGGAAAATCCAGCCACCTCTAGAAAGGTCTTGAGCTGCCTATTGGTTTGAAGTGACCCTAGTTTTAAGAATAGTCTTTGTTTCAAGGGTAAGAGTTTTTCCCTGAGAGTTAAAATATATCTTAAATAATTAACTTTTTGCTGAGATGTGTGAGCTTTTTGCAGGAACACTCAGTATCCAGCAATCCTTAAGAAATTTAAAACATTCGTTGCAAAATTTCCAAGAAACTGGAGAGAGCAGTAGGGAATTTTAGGAGGGATTTAATGATGCACCACTCCAGCCTCTAGAGATGCTAAGTAGACTGGATCCCAAACCAAGGAGAGATCCCCTTTTGTACAATTTGTGACATCAAGCAAGTAGAGATACAGAAGTGAAACAGTTAATCATCCTAGCAGCTAAACTTATCTTAGCCTTGAAAATGAAACATCCTGTGCATCTTGGGGTGCTAGGATGCTGTGAAGCTTGATTATAACTCCATTTGTTAGTGTCATTGGTGACAAATCTCTTCTATGAGAGCAGATTCCCATCACAGAACTGCTTGATGTGTCTCCCTTATCAGTGAGAAAAGTACAGGACCTGATGAGAAAGTTCAAGTCCACTTTCCTGAGAGAGGGGCTGCCCAGGGAGTTACTCCTCTGGAGCTGGGAAGATTTTACACAGGGAAAGAGAGGCTCAGTTTCTCTCTGAGCTCTGCTTTACCCTAACAGTATTTTCATAGGGGTCCAATTTTGTGGAGCTACAGGTAAGATGATCATGTACAAACTGGAGTAGGGCTTTATTTTTTTCAAATTTAGAGACCTTGATTCTTTTTCCAGAACATGTCCAAATAAGTGAGGACCATCTCTGAAACCCCCAGACAGTACTATCCAAGTATATGGGATAGGATCAGCCCATTCAAAAGCAAACAGATATTGTGTGTCAGGATGTAATGGGATATGAAAGAAGGCATCCTTGGGACCTAAGACAGTAAACCATGAAGTCCCACTTGGTATTGGGGCTAAGATAGTATATAGTAGAAACTGTAGGATGGAGAAGATTTACAGTTTTATTTATAGCCTGCAAATCTGGGACTATCCAATATTCTCCATTTGGTTTTTATACCGGAAAAATGGAAGAGTTCCATGGGGACTGGCAGTGAACCAAAAGGCCATGTTTGAAGAATTTAGAAATTAGAGTCTGAAGCCTCCAACAGGCCCCTGGCTTAATAGGATATTGTCATTTCTGAGGATAGTTATTTGGATCTTTTAAGGAAATGACAACAGGAATGAACTGCTACTTTTTGGGTTTTAGTATCCCAGACTCATGGATTTACTGCTGATAAAATTTCCCTAGGTATATCTCTAAATAGAGTGTCTAGTGGGGCTGATGTTAATGTTCTCCCCAAAATGTATAAATATTTGGGCATCAGATACAGTTGCTCCTAAAGAGGCATATATATATGACTAGTTCCATGGTATTGTAACGACGTCTTAGTTAGGGATAGCATCATCAGCAGTCAAAATGCAGGTCTTATTAGAAAAGAGATTCAAGCAAGGCAGAGAGTGATGCCCCAGTGTCCAAACAAAAATTAGTATTTTTCCCTGTCATGTCAAGACGTTCCTGAGGTAGTGCCCACTTTGTTGAGAGGGGCTTCGAGAGACCTCGGTACCTTTAATCTTCCATAGCTGCCCAAAACGAAAAAGTGGTCTCTCCTCGCCTTGAAAGAGAAGGAAGTCTCATTTCCAGTGTTCCCCCTCTTTGTAGGGGAGGCATGCACCATAGAAAGGCCATACTTACTGCAGTCTTTTCAGGCTCTCCATAGTGGTAGCGTCCATCTGGACTCATATTTTCCCTCTTACATGTGAAGATTCAGGGTCTTTCTGAGGAAGCAGTTTTGTTTTCTAAAAATAAAACTAGTGATTTCATCTGGGTCTTGGCATTTGCCTCTATTTTGTGCCTATTCTTGAAGAGCCCAAATTTCAAGTTTAAAACTTCATAAATAAGGGCCTGAGTACTCATAACCTGCTTCTGAAGCTTTCTAGAAATATCTGGAGGGAGACTGGCTAGTAAAATACATCCCCAGTGAAACTTGTTCTGCTGTGAGTTAGGCAGGCAGAATATTAACATACTTACATGCCCAGAAGGTTTCAGTTAAGCATCCCAGAAACAAAGCTGGGACTTTTCCTTACCTTGGATGATAACTGACTCCCATTCTCTCAATCAAATAAGTAACCTTATCATTGTGCTTCCCATGACCCTCACTTTTATTGCCATTCAGGACCCCTCATGGGTACCACATCTGTACTTGCGCCTTGGCACTATTTGGGCCATGGACTTCATTGCTATTAGCCTGTGCTGCTACCCCTGTATGGGCTCCCCACCACCTCCACCTGGGGATGCAGCAGCAAGTAGAAAGCAGTACTTGAAGATCTGCCCAAGTTAGATCACAAGTCATAATGAAAATCTGAAACACATCTATGAATCTATTTGGGTCCTCTGAGAACCCTCCTATTTATGTTTACTCTGAGTCAGATCATTCATAAAGAGGACGTCCTCTCATAACATCCTCGCACCCCTCTACCTCCCAGAACTTATTAGGAGAGAACATAGTGGGAGCTTTTGAATCTGTAGTACATACATCAGTTTTTGAATGGGCGGGATCATCAGATGTGCTGTTCTTTCTTGCACTAGTAGAACCAGATTCCTTTGGCAGTGGGTAATGGATAGGTTAATAAGGAAGTAGTATGGAGGAAGTGGCCCTGGGAAAGGATTGAGTAAAGAAAGCAGTTGAGTTCAGTTCTGAGCCTTCCTTAGGGTCCTCTTTAAGCATTTCTTTTCTTTTTTTTTTTTGCTACCAGGAATCGAACTCAGGACCTTGCACTTGTGCTGCTGAGCTATATCCCCAGCCCTGGGTCCTCTTTAGTCTCTACTGATTGTTACTATTTCCATGGGGATCTGGTGTGCGTTACTTGGAGAACACAAGAGTTTAACTTCTACTGGGTCTGGTTCTATTCTGACCGGTTCTGTTGACACATGCATATAACTGATTGTACAAGATCCGTGCAATTTTGGACCCTGGTATAGGGTCATAAAAACCTGGACGTATGGGATTTCTGTCTATTTTTCCTGCCTCTTATAGAATAAATCAAGCTTGAATATTGTGTTAAAACTCAAAGTCTCATTTAAAGGCCATATCTCCCCACCTTTCCAGGGATAGATACTGAGCTATCCATACTCCAGTAAGGTGCAAGAGGACAAGGGGTAGAGGGAAGTGGGGAAGAAGAAATGAAAAGCCTTTGGCTGGACTTACCAAAGTCATGCTCTTAATGCCTCTTTTTGCCTTCTAACTGGCTCATCAAGAGAAAAATGTCCCTTAGAAGCTGGAGCATTCACTTATAAATCTCCTTGTCTCCTTTATGCCTATTGGTTTTTGCTTTTTTCATTTCCTCCATCCTAACTCAATAGAAGGGTGTAAAACTAAAAAATATTCCTTCTTTAAATGGGGTGAAACCCCATATGGGGTGGAATTTGGGGGGGAAACTTCCCTAACATTTAAGTGTGCATAGAGTTAATGATTTTTTTCTGTCACCCCACAAAGATTGAACAACTTTCTGAGCTTTTATTTCCTCTGAAAGAGAATTATTCATCAGTAGAAGCCACAGTTCAAATGAAGAAAATGATAGAGAGTCACTGTAAAGGATAGAGAAAAGAACACTTCTTCCCTTGACATATAGTAGGGGGAAAACAAAACACAGTGTTACTGTTTGTCCCTAGAGATGTGAACATATGCATTGGATTACAAAGTAAGTGATACAGGAGCGATAATTCCCAATCTGCTAGATGTCAGAGGTGCTGATTTCCCCTGAAATCAGAGAATGAACTTCAAAGGACAAAGGAGATTAAGAGTAGGAGAGGTTCATTGAGGAATAGGGACTAGGAACAGCTTCTGAAAGACAAGAGGGGTCCTTAGTGGGTTGCTACCAAGGTCACCTCTGAGAATGTTTCACAGGGCAAAATCAAAGGGTGGGCATAATGTCAAGCTATAATCAACCAATAATATTACAAATATAGCCTCTTAGTTAATATTGAACCAAAGGGGAAGCTTGGAGCATAGCAAGGGCATATGAATAATATCATCAACCTTGGTTGATAATATATAGTCTTGGTCTTGTCCTGAGTCTTAGTAGTCTTAGTTTTAGTGGGTGAGAGAGGATGGTCCACCCCTGGTAAGATAATGGTCTGTTTCTATGGGAAAATCCCAAAAGAGTGATACCAATTACAGTATAATCTCAAGCTTCCACTCACCCCTTAAGGAAGTATGTAAATCTGGGCATTGTAACCTTTTTTGGAGGTTTAGCCTTCTTCAGATGTGCCTCAGGCCACAAATCTGATTTCACCTTTCACTGACTTCCTTGAGAGCCCAACACATCTCTGGGTGAGTATTAATTTTTATCTAATACAATAATTTTGTATTATCTGCCTATAATACAACTACCAAAAAGCTCTACATGTTTGTGTCTGGGGTAAAAAAACAAAAACAAAACCAGAACCCAGAAAATGCTAAAGGAGAGATGGACCTGAAAAGTAAGCCACAAGGACAGGAGTCTTTTTCGGTAAATAATGTTGCCATTCATAACAGGCCATTATCAAAATGCTGGTTTTGAGTTTTCAAGAGATTTTTGGCTTTGCGTCCTTATAGATCATTCTGTTTTGATGCTAGTATCCATATGTTATGGTTTGTGTCTGGGTGTCCCAAAACCACATGCAGTCACGGTGAGGGCTCTTAGAGTTTTTGATTCGTGGGTGTGAGTGCGACACTGTCCTGGGGCAGATAGTTTGCATATGTAAGGGACAGAAAGAGGCTGCTTGCTGCTACTCCTCCCTTTTGCTCTTGATGATTTTGCTATGCCTCCCCCCATGAATGGTTGCCCTCTGCCATGTGCCACCCTGCCTTGGAGCCAGCCAAGTATGGACTGAAACCTCCATAGACTGTGAGCTAAATAAACCTTTCCTTCCTTAATTCTGGGTGTCAGGTATTTTGTTCCAGTGATGAGAGAAAAGTAATCAAGACATCATATAGACTTTCACATTTAATATTGTGGCTGAATTTAATATACCAATCCTGCCTGAGCCTCCAGATTTTGTATGGCTTTGGTGGCCATGCTCATGTGTTGACACTGGTTCATGGTGGACAGTTTCACAGGGACAGCAACATTTTGTTTGCGTGGTGGGCTTCCTGCTGTTGATAGCCGCTTGTCAGTGTCTATCTCTGAGTTTGGAGACAAAGAAATAAAAGGATTTTTTCTGGAGGTTGAATGGATTTAAAATTTCTCTTCCTTTTCTACTTTCAGAAATTATGGCTTTCAAGATACTAACCTCAGCCTGCTGATCTGATTAGTGTACTAAATTAGTTAGCCTTTTGCAGAGAAAGACAGTCAGCAGAACCAACGAATAAAGAGATTTATGATAAAGTATTGGCACTCTACTACATGGGCCCAGTGTCTACTGTCAGCAAACTAGAGGCACACGAAAGTGGAAAATGGAGTTTGAAGGCTTAAGAATCAGAAAGCCAATGGAGGAGATTCCAGCCTGAGCCTGAAGGCCTGAGAACCAAAAGTTCCGAGGGCATGAGATCAATGTCTCAGCAGAGAGCCAGTCAACCTTTCTCTGTTTTTCTATTCTATTTAGGCACTCTTTTGACTGGATTATACCTATCCATATAGCAGAGGGCTGTATGCTTTACTCAGTCCCAATTCAATCTCTTTCATAAATGCACAATAATCTTTAACCACCTGCATGGGCACCTAAAGTCCAGACAAGTTGACACATAAAACTAATCATCACATATACTCAGATATACGATAATATTATTTGTGATTTCTTCTTCCTAACTCTGCAAGTACATTTTCTGACAATTTGGGCAAGGATTTACATGATTTGGAAGAAATATTATAGCCTTTAAAAAATCTGATATGGATAAATAACCTTTTCTGTTTAAAAATGTTTTTCACAGTGTTTCATTGGACAGAAATGTTGACAGCCACATGGATTTAAATGCACCCCAAGTAAAAATTCCTTTTAGTCCCAGAAAAATGAGTTTGTACATATCTTTATGAACACACAAAAAATGCATGAGAGTAAACAAAGCTGTGGCAAGAAGGAATTTAGTCTCACTTCACCTTTCTTTCTTATCTGTATACTGTGGTCAAGTTGCACAAAACCTCTTGTCATTCTGTCATGCACTTATGAAGTCAGAATGCGCTCATTCACCTCTTGGATTTTGTCATGTTTGAATATGTTGCTTTTCCAAATAACAGTGGCTGCTGAATCCTGAGCACCTGCTTTGAACCACATGCTCTGCTGGAGTCAATACGGGTCAGCTCTGTGAAGTGACTCATCAAACCTGGAACATGATGACTGTTATTTACAGGTAAAGCAAGTGATGCTTATCTAGTTAAGAAACTGCCTAGAGGAGACACCTTTTCTTTAACTGGGTTCTAATTAATGGATGATTCATTTCTACAGAAATGAAACAGATTTTAGAGTACTATACTAAGGGGCAGAAATCAGCTAGAGAGGCTTTCAACACACCTGCTAGAGCTTTTCCTTTCGCTTTCTTAATCCTCTGAGGAGTAGAATTGTGTTATTAAAACTCTTTAGGAATCCTTATCAACATTAGCCTATGGCAAGCCCCTCTTATTTTGTACTTTCCTTCATTCCTCTCATCACTACCCTCCTCCTGTATGCAACTGCCAGTGTGCTTCATCTATGTTTCCCTAATCCACCTTCCCTGTTTTCCCTGTGGCAGCTAATATAGTGGACAGGTGCCATTTAACTTATGATGAGGATATATACAAATAAATCCATCATTGAGTCAAAAATATCATAACTTGAAATTGTGTTTAATATACCTAATCTACTGAACTCTGTAGCCTAGCCACACAGAACACCAGAGTGTGTTGGTTGTTTCCCCTCATAGACTAATGGGGAGCTGTAGCCAGGGCCATTGCTCCCATATCAAGAGAAGGCCAGGCCTCATATCATTAGCCTCAAAGAAGAGCAAAATTCAAAGTATGATTTCCACTAAATATGTATTATTATGCACCACTGTAAAGTTTAAAAGTCCTAAGTAAGTCAGGGTCCAACTGTATCCTCAACAAATAACATCCTTTCTGTGCCAGTATTTTTTAAATTTATAAACATGCTATCAAGCTTTAAATTTCCTTTTCCTACTCTTTCTTCTCCTTCTCCTTCCCCTTCTTCTTTAGTTAACACTATATTTTGTGAACCATCCACATTGCCATGCAAAATCTTGTTCTCTGTGTGTCCAGGTTGCATAGGACTTCCTCCATTCAAATTACATCTTTACTTTATTGACTTTCCTTATCAGCAGATGTTTAAATTGCCTCCAAATCTTTGCCAGAACAAACAAACTGGGATGAGAGTCCTCCCATACATGTTCATATCCACTGATTCTGAGTTTGTTTAAGTTACACACCTATAAATATATATGACCTTAGGCTACAGTGTGTATACATTCTTAATTTCACTAAGTATAGCCAGGTTGTCCTCCAGAACACTTGCAGTTATTTAAACTTTCTCAGTGATGTCTGAGGATTATGACTCCCCATGCCCTCACAGTACTTACTTATTTACTTCTTAGTTTATATCAGTTTCAATGTATTAAGTGGTTTATCATTTTTGTTTCAATTTATTTGTTTTACTGCCAGTGAGGGGGAGCATTCTTTAACAATTAATCATTTTGGGTTTCCTCCTGTGTTTTTTCTATCTATACTTTTGTCTATTGTTTTCCTACTGTTTCATGGTTTTTATAATTATGTCTTTCTAATTCATCTTATTATCTCTTATGGGGAATTCCTCCCCCCCATTTTCTGCTTTGAATTTCATTTCCAATATTGAATTCAGTGAATTACAAAAGCTCCTTTGCATATGTCTTCTAGTTGTTCTCCATATATCCTTCCAGTCTTCCATTTCTGTTAAGTTTTATCAATATAAATTTCCTTCATTTCAAATAGGCCCTAATATCAGGTATACAGTGGACCCTTGAGTTATGCTCAGCCTCACATGTGAACAACTTGAGTTATGACCAGAAATTTTAGGTTTGACTTATAACCGAGTCTTGAGTTACAATCTCAATGCCACCCACTTGTGTGGTGTGAACAAAGACTCGTGGTACCAGAAAAGCACCCTGGTCAGTCTGAGCCTAGATGAACATGTCTGTGGATGAGGCTTTGGTCAGGGCTTTATATAATTGCGACAATCACTGCTATCAAAATGGTCCCTAAAAGGTTGGAAAGGAAGCTAAGGAAGGAAGGGAATGTAAAGAAAGCACTCACAGTTGAAAAGAAGGAATTTGTGGAGAAATATGAGAGTGGTGCTCATATGACTGATCTCACTAATGTGGACAGCATGTTGAAATCCATCATCTCTACATTCTTACAGTGAAAATGATCTGGATAAGGAAGCTAGTGTTGCTAAAGGTGTTACTCAAATTAGTAAGTCACCAGCAACAGTGTTAGACAAGATAGAAAGGCTATTATTAGTGTGGACAAACAGAAGGCAAATGGCAGGTTATAGCCTGTATATGACTCTATGATTTGTAAAAAGCTAGGGCTATAAATGCAGATCTAATAAAGGATAATCCATCAAGGAGTGATAATGGTGAAACACTTCATGCCAGTAAGCGGTGGTTTCATAATTTTAAAGTGAGAACTTGGGTTCACAGTGTAAGTAGGTGTGGTGAAGCAGCCAGTGCTGATAAAAGGGCTGCTGAAAATCATATGCACCACTTTGAAACAATGACACAGAGAAATGGCTTTTGCTTTCACTGAGTTTTCAACTGTGATGAAATTAGCCTTTTCTGAAAGAAAATGCCCAGGAAACATACATTACCCAAGAAGAGAAGAAAATGCCAGGCCACAACCCTAGGAAGGATAGGCTAACCTTGCTGTATGCCAATGCAAATGGTGATCTCAAGGCAAAGACTCTCTAATTTATCACTCTGAGACCCATAGAGTGTTCAGAAAACATAAACTCATGAAGAATAGGGTAGGGTTCATGTGAAGCTCTCACTCAAAAGCCTGGGTAACAAAAGTACTTTTTCTTGAATGGATCAGGGAGGCTTTCTGTCCTACTGTTAAGTATCTAGAGGACAAAGGTTTATCACTCAAGACTCTCTTCATCATGACAGTGCTCTTGCTCACATACAGTATTTGGGAGAATTGGTTGAAGAACTCCTGTGGCTCTCAGCTGAGTTCTTTACACCTAATACAATTCCTCTACTGCAGCCTATGGACAAGCAGATTATAGCTAAATTTAAGGAGCTGCACACCGTGGAACTAGTCCTGAAGTGCTTCTAGATGGTCTCAGGTACAGATTTAACCCTTAAAGAATTCCAGAAGGAGAAAAAAAGAATTCCAGAAGGAATATTACATCCTTTCCTGTATGGGGTTAACTGAGAACTCCTAGGTCAATGTCTTTTTAAGGATACTGAGATTTGCATGGAAGAAAGTGTGGTCTAAAATTATACAGGACCATTGAAAGCTGTGTAGAGGAACCTGAACCTTCAATTGACTGATGCCTGAACCCTCAATATAGCTGATGCCATCATCACTACAGCAGGGTGTGGGGCCCACAGGCTTGCAGGCAGACAGTGGTGGTGTTGTGGAGCTGGTGGAGGAACACTCAGAGGAACTGTCTACAGAGCAACTTCAGCAGCTTCTGGCTGAGCAACACAGAATGGCAGCTGAGGAGCTTTTTGAAGAGGAGGGGCAATATCAACAATGAGTGCAGCAAAGTTCTTCTTCTGAAATAAAGGAAATCCTGAAAAAATGGACAGAACTAAAAACATTTGTAGGAAAAGCCCACCCAGACAGAGAAAAAGCCAGTCATTCCATTCACTTGCTTTAATGACAATGTTACATCATACTACAGAACCGTGTTAAAGAAAAGACAGAAACAGATAACTTTAGACCAGTTTTTAGTTCTGATAAGATTAAGACCTAGTGAGCTAGAGCAGGTCCTAGTGGGCTACAGACTCTCCTAAGGAGAGAAAAGTCACCAGAGAGCTAGATGCCTGATGTTTTCATGGAAGAGGACTCTCCTTCCAAACAATAGCATGTTCCATTTCACCCTCCCTTCCTGCAAGCTGAAGATGTCAACCTGAATAGTGAGTTCAGTATGGAATTGTTGTTTCTGGTAAACCGGGCACATTTTATAGCTTTTGGGTGAAAATATTAGGAAAATTATTGGTATTTTTTGTAAATTATACACATTATACAACTCTTTTTTATTACAAAAAGGCTAGTTAAAGTGTTCTTTGGGAGGTTTGGAATGCATTAAGGGTATTCCCATTATTTCTCGTGGGGAAAATAGTCTTGACTTACAATCAACTTAAGTTACAACCAGCCCTCGTGAGCTAATTTAGTTCATAAGTCAAGGTTCCATTGTGTCTTCTTTTAGGGGTTTGCTTTAACTCTTTGAGATTATTAACTTTTCCATATAAATTTTAGGATCATTTTTTCATGTTAAAAAATCCTGCTGTGAATTTGATTATAATTTCATTGAATTTAGAAGTTAATCCAATTAATGCTATATGAAATTACAGCAAGTTTTCAGTGTGGTGTTTAATATTTCATTTCTTTCATTTTTCTGACATGGCCTTTAATAGTTTTAATTTTTTTCTGTATAGAGATCTTGTATTTTCCTTAGTGCTTATGCACATTATAATTTTTGTTGTTACTATGAGTGATATCTTGTGTCACATTTTCTATTAGGTTATTTTTAAATTATATTTTAAAGAGAAAAAAATAACAAAATAACAAGAAAGCCAAAAATCTTGCTTATAGAAACCCTATTGAGTTTTCTACATTTTTTTGAGTTTTGTGTGTTCTTTTTTTTTTTTTTTTGGTTTTTCTCCGGTACCAGGAACCGAACTCACGACCTTGCGCTTGCCAGGCAGGCGCTTTTGCTGCTGAGCTAAATCCCCAGCCCCTTGTGTGTTCTTTTTATACCAAACAAACTTGCTGCACTCCTTTATTAACTTTACGTACTGTATCAGTTAGGGTTCACTAGAGGAACCAATTTAATATAAAAAAACACAAGATATATAGAGGATATACGGGCAGGTTTATAAGGGCCACCTTCAGAACTAGGAGTAGAAGAATGCAAAAGGGCAGTCTGCTGGATGATCCGTCAGAAATACAATGCCTGGAGCTTACTACAGAGTCCCATGTGAGTCCACATCAAGAAATTGGATGGCCTTGTAGGAAGGCCAAAGAGTGTGCCGGAACCTTGGAGATGGGTGTCCAAAGGCAACGGTGAGGACTGGAGCACCTCAAAGAAGCAAAGGGGCTGATCTCTTTGCTTCCTTATTTTCCCATCCAGATTGCAACCTATCAGTTTGTGCCACCCCCACTGTTGGATCTTCCCTCTTCGGTGAGTCAGTCATTCAGACACTCCCAGAACTGTGCAAATTAATCTGCTAAGTGTTTCTAATTCCAGTTGATACCACAATTAACTGTCAGTCATTTACTGATTCAGTTTCCTATGCATTTGATCCTGGGGCTGTAATAGAAAATCATAGTAATCTGGTCTCCTTCCTTCCTGGTTTATGAATTGGCCAGCACTTCCTGTATTTTGTTGAAGACTGGCAATGACACGAAGGCATTCTTGTCTTACTCTTAACTTTAAAGGGAATTACATCTAAAGATTTAAAATCAAATGCAATCATTATAGTTCATGTCTACCAATCAGGATTTTCACCTTCATGATCCTAAGTGAAAATAGCCTATAGATAATTTGTCTTCTTGTAATAGTTTTGGTATCAAGATCATATAAGCCTCACAAAATGAGGTACACTCTCACCCTGTTTTTCTTATTTACATAACAATTTGCTTAAGCCAGAGAGATTCACTATAAAATGGCCACTTCCCCAGGTTTCCCCACAAAAGCTTTGACTCCTCTCTTTACTTCACACCTTTTGCTGAATAGCTCAGACACTCCTGGAATGCCCAAGACACTCTGAGACCTAAAAAGACACTGACATAGTAAGTGCTAACAGTTGTCTCTATGGTTCATGGGAGGAGTCATCGCTTGATGTTACTGCCCTGGGCCACCCTCTGTAAAGCACCTGCTGCCCCAGTGGCAAATGCACCTGAAGCTGCTACTGATGAGCAGCTGCTATGAAAGACTCTGAGGAGTCTTAACCCTTAGATATGTTGGGCTTTCACCCTCTCCCTTAAGTGAGTCAGTGTTTACCTATGTGGGAGAATAGAGCATTGGTCTTGGTCAATAGCCATCACCAAGTTAAAAGAATAACAGTTTCCTGCAGGAATTGGTGACAAGGATAAGATGCCTAAAAGCAGTGGAAAGTTAAAATAGCTCTAAAACTCCTGAATTTAGGCCAGCTTTCAGATTACTGGAGGAAGGGGTGGTGTGGGAAAAGATGGTTTCATTGATATATGCATCTCTTTATTGTCCCTTTCCTCTTCATTTTATATCTTCTCCCAGCCCCTCTTTCTTGTTTCCTTTCTTTCATTCCTTCTTTTCCTTTTTATTGAACCATTGTATAATGTGTAAGATTTATCAATAGAATTTCATGACCTCTCTTGGTCACTCTGGTGTTCATGTTTTGAAATCAAAATAAAATAGAATCTATGGTGAATACTTCCAGAGGCCCTTAGGTTTCAGAAGAAATCCATGCATACTGAGGCAGCCCTGCACTGGAACTTGGCCTTTGGCTTGGCTGTACAAGCTATCTTCTTGATATGGATCTGTCAGGTGCATTGCAGAGGTGATGTTTCCCTTCTGCAATGTTATCATAGAAACCTCTGGGTCATGAGAACCTCAGAGAATGCAGGAATGTAACTAATGGTGTGTTTTGATCCTGTAAACACAGGTTGGCTAAACATTTCTCAGCATACAACATCATGATGTAGGTATATCCATTTCCTTCAAGAACGGAAGCAAAAGGCAACATAGAATATGAAATAAAACATTAAATTGAAAGGAGATGAGTTCTGGACCTAGTTCTCTCACTATCTATTTAATAACCTTGAGCTGGTTGTCTAACCCTCTGAGCTTTAGTTATCTCACTGAAAAACAATGAGGACTTTGCTGTAGATGATCCATTCACTCCACTTATTGAGCATATACTTTAAACAACTACTGTACACCTCCAAGGTCAATCTTAGTTCTAAATTTTCTTGGCGTACAAAAAATATTACAAACTTTTTTCTATATCTGAGGTCACTTAAATTGTAACCTTTGGAGATCCTTAGTGATTTTAAAGCTGCCGTGTTACTCAGAGGCTTTGTGCTTGCTCAGCAATAAGCTAATTTCATAGCAGACTGGAGGACCTTTGCTGCTTTTGTGCCCAGAGCACTGCATGTGGAGGGATGGGAGGTACTCTGGACTTCTTGGTTGATGTGTTTCCTTGTTCTCTGGCTGTCATCCAAGGCATGTATCTTTTAGGGACATAGTCATGGTGGAGTTAGCTCAGCTCTGTCTTACTGTAACCTAAGTAACTACTTCCCAGCCCTTCCACCTGTGACTCAAGGGGAGTGGGTCTCAGTCCCACCATCCTCTGTCTACTGAGAGGGTAAACTCTACTTCCGAGCTTAACTGTGAGAGGTATTGTTTCAATTAAACATTTCACTCTACACGAGGACTACAGTCTACTCCAGTGGCTTCCCAAAGGGTATTTTCCGTGAAATCGGAAAAAAAAAATCCATTCTTTTAAAGAGGCTGGCAAAGGCATCTTCTCTTATTAACCATTGTGAAAATACCTTGTTTTTCCAATATGACTGCAACATTTATTTTCCAAAACATCAAATTTTTCATGTCATCCTCTTATCCGAAAAGCCCTATCTGCTAGTAATGCCTATTTGCCTGTAAAATTCAAGTTTGTTTACCTACCTATTTTTTTAAGGAAAACTCCCTGTTCTTTGGTCTTATCTTACTTTCTTATCCTTATTTCTCATTCATTTAGTATCCATATGTTTTTATCTATACTTAAATAAGCATATATCTATCTCCAGAGGTGGGACAAAGACAACTTAACTGACCACCTTTATGTGCTAAATGCTGTCCCAGGCATTTTCATGTTTGTTATTTGATCCTATAGCTGAAGAAATTAAGGCTCAGTGAGATTACACATGTTGCCTGAATCACAAATGGGGAAGATGGAGTTGCTACCCAGGTCTGTTTTACCTCAAGTTCATCACGTTTCTGCTTAATACACTCCTGGAGTGTGGCGTTCCCCACTCCAGGTTGCTAACCAACAGTTTGCTTTGGGAGTCATTACTGGCAGACCAGCCCTATACCTTCTCCTGCAGCCTTCTATCCACCTCTTCACACACCTACATCCACTTACTAAAGTTATTTCTCCTCAAATGACTTCTGAAACCTGATTGATACAGTTTAACACAGGGAAATATTTTTGTCTACATAAACACTAATATAATAATCTTGAAGTTTAAATTTCTTTTTGCTCTGCCTCTTCATTTTACAAATGAGGACACCGAAGCCCAGAGAGTTAAACTGTCCAGAATCAGATACCTGGTTTGTAACCATATTTTTGCACAGGGAAAGGGACCAAAATGGAAGACTGAAAGAAGTATTTTATAGGTTTACGAGGTTTTAACTGAAGTCCAAATCCTGGCCAACATTTACTAGCTGTCTTTTCTTTGAGAAAAGTTGTAACCCCTCTGAGCTCCAGTTTATTCACTTGCAAAATGAGAATGACAAGATCTTTTGGCTCTGTTGTAGAATGTTGGGAGGTTACATCTGTGAATGCCTAACACATCTGCCTCATAAGACATGGAAATAGTAGGTAAGTGCCTTAACCTTTCTTTTCCAGAGAATGCAAAGCAAAACTCTTTCACTTTGGGAACCAGCAAGAAAGTGTCCAATGAAGACATTTGTTTTTTAGCTCTCATTCTTACTCTAAGATACTCAACAAACACTATAAAAGCAAATCAGGCGTCCATGCACTAAGACTAAAGGATACCATGACTGAGCCACAGAGTTCATTTCTTTTTGCACACAGCCAAAAGTAAAAGACTTTCCAGTCAGATCTCAAATTTGCACCAAAGATTATGGTGCCAAGTTTAAGAATGAAGGACAAATACTGGGCCTCAGAACTTCCTTTGGTCAAGTGCTCATGAGCAGTGTCGTAGGTCCCCTCTGATCTTTATTAGCTGGGTTCTCTCAAGGACTCTTAGTGTCAGAAATTCTTGAGCAGCCTGACTGAAGTACTCAGGAGAGAAAGTTGCCCCAACCACCCTGGAAAGAAGCTGGAAGTTGAAAACACCCTCATGCCCTCATGCCTTGGACTTGTTCTCCAGGCGATCCACTCTATCCCATAAATGCTTCATGAAAATGGTGCAGCGGAGCGCAGCGAAGGCTACCTTTTCACCCTGGATGTCTGAATCTAGGGCAGGGTGACACTGCCTACTGAATATTTCCTTATGGAGGTCCAAAGGGACATTTCCCACCCAGTTCCAAGCCCAGTCCTGCTTCAGTGTTTTTGTCAGCATGTGCATTTCCCCCCAGCCAGATGCACAAATATATGCCAGGAACGAGGAGTCAGACCTGTCTTAACCCACATCTAAGTCATTTTCAAATCATTTAAATTTGTTCCTCACTATATCTGGACTCCAGCTACTTCCCTCCACTCCCTCTGCTCTGACCCTAGTCCATAGTATCACCTTCTTTTGCCCTAACTGTTCCACCTGCTTTCATGTTCATCCTGTATCAGGTCAGCAAGCCCAGGGAGCTAGAAGGCTTTTTTTCAAGAAGCAAACCTTATCATTCCATTTTTCTTCATCCAAGGCCTTCCACAGTCTTCTATTGTTCCTGGGAAGAAAATAAAAAGCCTGCCGTGGCCCACTGGACACCACCCTGGCCCTCTCTGTGTCTCTGGCCTCTCGTTGGGCTGTGCTCCTATTGGTCTGCCTCCCAGCAAAGTGGCATGCCTGTACTTTCTTTGGCTGCAGCACTCATTCTTTCTGCTATTCAGGATGCAGGCTGACATTTTAGCTCACAGCTAGCTGGCATTGCCTTGGGGGACCCTTGACTTTTTGGAATCGACCAAATCTCTCCAGGATATCTCTTTGTGGCTTCCCTGGACTCCCCTCTTCAGAGCACCTGTCATAACCTGTTATTTGATGCTTAGGCAGATTATTTATTAATGCCTGGTGCCCCAATTCAAGTGCATTCTGTGGTAGGCAAGGATGACCACTTTTGCCCATAGCGAACTTACAGTGCTTAACTGGAGGAACAGTACTGCAGTAAATAGTTGTGGGATGAATTTCAAGGTCTTCCTCAGACTTCCCCCGGAGCCAGGTATCTTCCCTCAGCCTGGCTCCTCACTTTATTGAGCTCCCACTTTGTAGGTCCTTATACTCTGTTCTTAACCCTTGGAGAAGAGGTCACTAAGGTGGGCACCAGGGCCCAAAGGAACCGACATGGAAGCTGCTTTTCTAAGACCCTACCTACTCCCTGCCCCATCCAGAGCCATCTCGCTGAGTTAACTGCTTTAACTACTGAAGGAAATTTCCTGTCCCCACACAGCCCACTCTTTCTTCTCTTTGAGAATTTGTGCTGACCAGAACTCTGCTAGTTCTTTCTCTGCTTCAGGCAGAGAGAAAAACTTTCATTACTTTTGAGGAGTATATTTAGAAACATAGTGTTCCTTAACTTATATAATACCTATTGTGTGCGGCCCACATACATGTACATGCACCAGATATGTGTAGCTTTGAATAGTGCTTTTCATTCTTTTTCATTTTGAGGTCTGTAATTCCTGGACAACCATGGATGGTTCTGCAGTGCTTTCTACTGTTGAAGCTTGCTGCTTTTCCAGAGCGGATTGACAAGAACACATGCTACTCTGGGGCCTCCTTTTTGCAGAAGCTAAAAGTGAGGCCTACAGTGAGACGCAAAGGCTGTTGACACTCACTGTTAATGTCTGTCCTTCTTCTTTTTCCTCATCGCTTTCCTCCTTAATTTTCAGCAAACCTAGTTTTCTGTCCAGCCAGCAAAGCTTCTGAAGTGCCGACTGTCAATAAACAGGTCAGCACAAATGAGTGGTCCCATGATAGCCCATGTCCCCTGAGCTGCGGTATATTATTTCTCTTTTGTGAAAGAGGTCTGTCTCTGCTTTTCAGGATACACAGGATTCCCATGGTGTGTCCATAGTGTGCATGTGTAGGTTCATGTATGTGTAAATATGAGGCACGTATGTGTGTGTTTGTCTGTCTTCTAATGTTTCTGGGGAGAGGTCAACCCTATTCCCCACAGGCAGCCTTTCTCACATCCATGGGCAGCTATGGAGGTCCCTGGAAGCAATCTCAGGGCAGTTGTGAGAATGCACCTCATAAGACTCCAGCTACAGAGAGCAAAGTTGAGTCTGGCTTTTGGGATCTGTGATCCATCTTGTTTGCATCAAGTTCACTCTTTCCAGAAACTATTTCTAGCCAGTGACTACTGCATGGAAATGCTAAGACAGACCTGCTCCTGATTCCCCCTTTGAACAGCTGACTTTAACTCAAGGACTCCCTGATGAACTGGATGAGCATTTGTAGACTGTAGGAGGTGCTAGGACCTCCTGGAGTGTCTCCACCCAGCCTTCTTTCCCTCTTTCCTTGATCTGGAGTATGGCTTGCATTGCACCTTGACAGCTCTCCCAACCCTATCAGCCCCCTATACCCTATCTCTCACAAACCATTCCCTTGTTCAATCCTTGCATGTTAATCTTATTTTTGCTTCTGATTCTTGGAGGCTCCAGAGTAACGTATACCCTTACCAATCCCCTCTGGGACAGCAGCAAGCTTCCACAGCAGCAAGGTCTTCCACCCATGGTGCTCTCAAACTTACAGACCTCAAGGTGAGAAAAGATGAAAAGCAATATTCAAAACTACACATATCCAGTGCATGTACATGTATGTGGGCCAAACACAATAGGTATTTCTTATATAAATTAAGGAACAGTATGTTTCTAAGTATACTCTTCAAAAGTAATGACACAATTCAATTGTGTGCTAAGGGTCATCAGTCCTTAGTCCTGGTGAATTTCTTCTCAGCGTTGCAAAGCATTTTTATACAAATCCTTCAGTAACCTCAGCAAGGTCCAGGCTGTTCATATGCAAGGCCAGGGCCACCTCAGCATTTAATCTGGGATTCTGAATATTTATGGTCTTATGGTCTTTTCCTCCTTCAAAGGTTTGGACAAAAAAGTTTCACATTACAAATATAAGGAAGGCAACTAGCTGAAGAAATGAACAAACACACAGCTTGGCTATGGAGGAGGAAAATGAATTTATGGCTTCACCATTGCTCTTAGACCAAACAAGACATCCAAAGAATGGCTTATTTACATATATATGGAAGTTACTGTCATTTCGTACATTTACACATGTTGTCTTAGTCTATTTTCTGCGGCAACAATAGAACCTGAAACTAGGGAATTTTTAAAGGAAATAAATGTATTTCTCACTGTTCCAGAGGCTGGGAGGTGAGGGGTGTGGAGTTGGCATTTGCTCAGTGTCTGTGCAGAGCACCCCTGCCGCAGGGTCCCAGGTGAGAGGTGAAGGAAGAGGAAGCAAGTGAGTTCAAGAGCATGGCAGAGCAAGTGCAAGGCAGTTTTCTACCAAATCCACTCTGTGGATAAAGATCCCACTTCTGTAAGAAAAAGATGATGCCACCGAAGAGGATAAAGTCTTCATGGCCTCATCAGCTCTCCTTAGATCCCACCTTCTCGTCCATACTGCACTGGGCATTAGGTTCCCAACACACGAACTTTCAGAGTTACACTCAGATCTGAATAGCACATGTTCATGTAATTGAAGGTCTTTTAGTTTGGGAAATGACTGCTCGTAATTCTAATCTGAGGTGTGTGTTATTATTACAAATAGCTAGTACTTATTGAATACATGCTATTGCCAAACATTGTGTAAAGCATTTCGCAGACACTATTTCACTTAATTTTCAAATTACAGAAGAGGAAATTATGTAGAGTGATAGGATTCTGCACACTAAAGACAGAAATTTATCCCCTCAGAATTTTTTTCCAAATTGATTTGTCATCACCTATTGAATCAATGAACTAACCATGAGGTTCTAAGAAACAAACTACATGGAACATTTCTGAAATAACCATGACAGGTAGAGCTGAAAAAGTTGCTCCGGGTCTCATTGTGAATAATGTCGGAGGTAAGAATCAAACTCAAGATCGGTCAACTCCAAAGAATGCTGTTCCTTAAAACAATAGTGAGCACTTAACAATGGAGGTGAATGCTTAAAGAACAACTAACAATGAAGTTCATGATTAGATGAGAGCTGCGTGATTTGATAACAGACACAACAGTATGAGTCCTAAGTGACCTTGAGAAACTAAGCTTTCTCTTGGGAGAAAAGTACCTACCTTGGAAGTCACAAAAAGGCTGATTATTGGACAAACACTATGTTCCTCTAAAGTAATAAGAGCAACGACAAAGCCGGGGCACTGTAGCAATGTTATATGCAATGTAACTGCTTAAGTCAAGCTGATAACATTTCAGCTTCCCTTGGGTGTAGGAATCACAGTATCTGTCATGGCTGAATTGTGTTTTCCTTACTTCCTTATGACCACAGAAATTCCAAGTTGCAAAATGAGCTAACTTTAAAAAATCATTCATTTCTTTGAAAATTATTCATTCTTTTCCGCCTGTTTTCTCACTGCGAAATATTTTTGAGCAGTGTTTTTGCTACCCCCTATTTATAGCTTTCCAGTTTTGGCAGGTATGGGAAAGTTTATAAGTGGTTTGTTTTCTTTGCTATATCCAGTGTTGATTTAGGTCTCTTTTGCCGCTGAAACAATTGGAAGTACTTTCAAGGAAGGCAAAGTCTGTTGACGACTGATAACATTGTGAAACCCAGATAGCCCAAATCAAGATTTCTTTGGGGGATTCAAGTCAGTTAGAAAATCTTAGTAGCTTCAGGGTTTGGATAATTATCATTTTTTTTCTTTTCTTCTTTTGTGTGTGTGTGTGCTTGTGTGGGTTCATATGCATGTGTGCGTGTGTGACTATTGTGGAGGAAGTTTGTCCTTGGCATAGATAGGAAAAGCATCCCTTTAACATTTTCCCAGTCATTGCTAACCTGGGTTTAACAGCTAGATAAAAAAGCGTGAAGCAGGCCAGCCACATCTGAACTCTGTCATGTAAAAACCTTCGTTATGGACCTATGTTTAACATTTGGGTTTTAACCAAGTTTTACGTACTAACCAGAAGCAAACATTAGTGGTTCTTTGTTTTGGAGAGATACCTAGAATTTCTGGGTTTTGTTTCATAAATGACTGAACTAAATAAATACAATTGAAAGCCGCTAGAATCATAGGCATTTTCCCCTTCCCATCTGGCATGTTTTTATGGGTGGTGTTTTTTTTTTTTAACTGAAGTTTTCCACACTTTGCCTCCCTATAATTTGTGGGCCTTGAGAAAAGTCATAGTTTAACTTGTAAATATAGAGGGCAGCTTTGTTTGGGGTCATCCCACTTTTCTTATTGCCTGCTTTTTGTCTGCGGTCCTACAGGGGTAAGGACCACAAAGAATAAAGAACCCCAACACAGAGAGATTGATTTCCAACTTCAAATGTGTCAGGGAAGACTGTAGTGTTTCTGAGATTAAGTGGCTCCTGGAAAGTCAACTTCCTTGGGGACAGGAGCAGAACTTGGGGTTGACTGCCTTTTATCTGACCTGTAGAGCCTGGAAAAGGATAGAGCCACACCAGCTCCTAAAGACATTTAGAATAGGGTACGGGCACAGCTCCATCCATCCACAGAGTGGAGGTGCAGAAAAGCCAATTCACATACACCTGGGAGAACAGCACTTCCTCCAGTGGTAAGTAAGGGACTTTTCCCAAGGTCACGCAGTCAGGCTAGGTCAGTTCTGGGAACAGATCTGAGGTGGTTCCCTGCCCCTCCAACCCCTCTCCCACTCTACCTTCCAATTTGCTAATCAGTTCTTCCTTTTTCCATGATCACTATGATTTACTATTCCTCTCACCCAGTTTTTAAGTTTATTTAAAATCTCCCCAGCTATATTAAGGCGTAACTGAAAAATTAAAATTGCATGTACTTGCAGGATACAACGTGGTTTTGAAGCATGTGTACTTAGTGAAATGATTAAATCAAGTAAATTATATATCCATAACATCACATACTTATGTTCTTCCATTTTTGGTTTTGTAAGATATTTAACGGATCATAGTGTAAGTTTTCCCTTTAAAAGATGATAAGTATTCCAATAAAAGTCTTAATTTTTAATTATGAAAAAATTCAAATATAAAGCATAGTGTATGGAAGTCCTATCACTGGATTCAAAATTATCAAGTTTTACCACAGCTGTTCCATCTCTCCCTCACTTTTCTCTGCTACAGTATTTTGAAGCAAGTCCTAGACCCCAGTCATTTCTTGCTTCATGCTTCCGTAGGCATCTCTAAGTTTCTAGATATTTTCTTGTGTAACCATAGGAAAAAACTTTCCTATGCAGTCAGTTCCTCAACATCATGTCTCACCCACCAGTAGCTCAGTGTCCCCCGTTGTTCCATAACAGCCTAGTTGCAGCTGATTTGATTAAACAAGAATCCTATCAAGATCCTCCAACGGCATTTGCTCGCTACAGATTTTCTGTTTATTTCTAGCCATCTTTTCTTATTCCACATATTTATCAGAGGAACAAAGTCAATTAGGTATATGCTCATTTATTCTATCAGTTACGTGTATTATTTGAGGACCAAGAGTTAGGAAATCTTTCCCACCAAAAGTCTGTGGTAGTCAATAAAAAGCATACAATATCAAGAAAAAAGATACACAATAGGAGTGTGTGGAATTTAGGAATGTCTAATCTGTGGCCTACCTGTTATAGTAAAAATTTTTTTTTAAATAAAAGAAGCTTGTTACTTGTATACATTAGTTATATTACATAATACTTTTTTTATATACAACCCTAGAGAGGGCCACTTCACTCAATACAGCTGAAGCAAGCCTGGCATGTATAACCTGTGGCCTGCAGGTTAAACAGGTCTAGGTAGATGATGCATAGATAAGGAAGTCCTGGAAGTCTTCTTTTGTGGGTGTCTTTAGTTGAGCTGTCCTAGCTAACTTGATGATCTGAACTGATTAAAAATGTTTACCTTGCAGGGTCATTCTGACTTTGGGGAAGAGCCAAAAGTTGCATGGTGCCAGATCTAGTGAATAAAGTGGATGCAACAATATTCATATTTTCTTATATCACACCAGGTAAAGTCATGAAACACAACTTCCAAAACAGTTTCAGAAAATGGCAAGAATGATGAGATAAGTGTATTTTAGAGGGGGTTAGTGGTAATGTGTCCTTTACTGTAATAAGTTTTTAAAATTTAAACACTCTCTGTTTATTTTGATTGTCCTTGTATACATCCCAAAATAAGAATGTACTTAGATTTTGAAATAGGCTTAGCTGTAGTCCTTTTCTAGAACTGCAAAGCAGCAAGACAGTGATTCATTTCTGAGACACTAAGTTGAAATTAGAAGGCACGATGGTAAAAGCCTAGGGTCTCAACTGACGCTAGAAGAAATAACCACTTGCCTACTTTTCCCCTAGTAAACTCCCCTGCTCTCTGGTGTCTATTTTACTCTTGAATTTAAATAATGGTTTTATTGAGGTACATTTTAGATGTAATAAAGTGAACATATTTAAAGCGCCCAACTTGATAAGCTTTGACATATGACTTCGCCCATGAAGCATCACAATTGATATAATGAACATATGATTCAATCCAAAAAGTTTCCTCCTTCCCCATTATTATTATCTCTTCCTCCCCCTCTACCATTGCTTGGTCCCTGTCCTAGACAGCTACTGATCTGCTTTCTGTCATCACAGATTAGTATGTATTTTCCGGAAATTTATATAAATGGAATCATACAGTATATACACTTGTCTGACTTCATTAACCATAATTATTTTGAGATTTGTCAATGTTGGAGGGAGTATCAATAGTTCAGGCCTTTTGATTGCTGAGTAGTAATCTGTTGCACTCTATTCCTGATTAGCTCTGGTAAAGATTTATAGTCTCATCTGAACCACTCGTGGGACTTGAATGTCTTTGATACTTCTGCTGTGACACTGGCTTTTCAATAGCCCAGAGCAAATCACATTTAAACGTAAGCCTATTCCCGAAGGATAAACCCTTTCACTTTCATTGTTTTCTTTTGAGCTTACCTAACCCCAGATTAGATACACAGGGCTCTGACTTCAATGTACTCTTCCAGTTCTAGTTATATGAGCATATGGGTGATCAAAATATACAGTGAGTGTTTAAATTTTAAAAATTGTTATATAAAAGATACACTGCCATTAATCCCCCTCAAAATACTCAAATCTCTTCAAACACACTAATCCTATTATTCTTGCCATTTTCTGAAGAAGCAGTTCTGGAAGTTATCCTTTGTGAGGCTTATAAAGTGTGATAAAAAATACAGTGAATGCTGCTGCCAAGCACCACCCAACAGAAAATCAGGCCCATAAAAAACATTATTGTGTGTCCTCATCTACCGTATTCAATGGATCTGGCACAGTTAGATTTCTGGCTCTTCCCCAAGGCAAAATGGCAATGAAAGGTAAACATTTTGAGTAGAATCAGGTCATCTGAGGCAGCCACAACAGTACAAGTAAAGAGAATGCCCAGAACCGGTTTAGAAAGTGACAGGAACAATGGGGCAGTATATTAAAAGCAAGAGGAAGTATTTTGAGGCAGACTGATATAAGCAATGCATCTTTTGCCATAATAAAATTTTTCTAAAGCATTAAGCACTCATCTTATTTGTCAACCACACCTTGCATGGACATAGTGATGATGGACATAGTTAGGGTCAGGGAAGAGTGACGTCTATTCAATAAGTCATAGTGACATCAATTTTCTCTCAAAGGCAACACCAAAGTCCCTTTACCCACCAGTCCTATGAATGCTGGCTAGAGCTACACAGTGGTTAAAAGAATTCTATTCCTTTAGCTACTACAGGATATACACATCCCTTCACATTTTCTAAACATTAAAGCAATCATGGTGGAGAGAATCTTTTTCCTTATGTATTATGCAGGGGATGTTGTTGCTGTCTATGATTTGCTGCTATTTAAGATGCATTAATCATCCTCCAAAGGTGGTTTTTAAGCACAAGCTCAGAACGTGCATCTGATCATCATGGCACATACCCGTGAAGGATAGTTTCAGAAAGGAGAAGTAGTATTATTATGGCAAGAACAGAGAGGAAAAGAATCACTGTTTGCCATCTTGCTCCTAATCCAGATTATAGGATGAAAATGATGTCCCCACGCTCTCTCCCCCACTTACTCCATGGTGACTCAGTATGGGTATAGGATGTCTTATTACTAGAAAAGTTTGTCTTCCCAGAAAAGCAGCTCTGATTTGCTTGACAGGTATTGACCATGAGCACTTAGCCTTCTGCTTTAAGGATTCAGAAGGGGAGGGTGGTAAGGGTGTGGTGGGGGCTCCAGGATCACATTTGTTATTTCATTTCTCCTAGAATAATGTGTTCTGTGCTGATTGCCAGCATGCTTATTTTTATGTAGATTTGACCTTCATTTTAACCTTGAACAGCTAAAATAGAATAAAATCACCTTAAGCTACTTCAAAAAGGTTGGTTTTAAGAGTACACAAAAATATAAGACAAAGGCAGGAAAACACAGGGGGCCACAGATTTGAGCAGAGCGCAGATACAGCTTCCTGGGTCTAGTTAAAATATCAGCTTTGTGCATATTAGATTCCATCCTGTGTTTGATTATTTCTGCAGTGAGTGCTGCCTTTATCGATTGTTAGAGTGAAATGTTCAAGAGCATTGTATTACAATCTGTCTGCAAATGGCTTTGCAGAAATTTCCTGTAACTCAGAGGTAGAAATTATGCAGGGAATTGAGAGCAAGAGACTAAGACAGCTGAATTTGACCAGACTTCTGCATATGAGAAAGTGACAAAGCATGCCAGAACAGAGCGTATATTGGTTTTCTTAGTTAAAAGGGTCAACTTCAGCTTATTATTATGGCATCACCAGGAGCTATTTGGAGTTCTATATAAAGTCACACTGACAGGGGTTGCAGCTTTGCAGAGAACGTGGCTGTAAAGACATTTTAGAGTCCAGCGCTTTTGGACTTATACTGCTCCCCTCATTTTTCCCTCCTTCATCCAATTGCTTCCCACATGCTTTTCCCTAAATCTTACCTTCCCCTGAAACTCCTCTTCCTCTATCAATGATCTTCTCCTCTCTGAAAATATTCCACTGAAAACTATCTGCATATTATTTACTAAATTTCATGTGCCTTCATTTCCTAATGAGAACAAATTAAAGATATGTCTTAGAAACTACATAGCTTTCAAAGAGAGTTTCAATGCATTTGAACATAAACTAAGTGCTCTTACAGAATATGTGTGCACCTCCTCAACTTTCGCCACACATTAATGAATTTAAATTAATAAACTTTATAGTATTGGGATTTATATATACCAGAAATGCCAGCTTAGCTAAGCTTTAACAACAAAAGAAATTTATCGTCTCAACACTATCCAAAAGTCCAGGTATTGGTCTGGTTTGAAGTGAGGCCCAATTCAGCAGTGTGAATGTCAAAAAAGTCATGATTTCTTCTGTATCTCTGTATTATTTTCTATGAAATTGAGTTTATCCTATGAAACTTCTGGTCGCACATTGGCTGATAGCAGCTACTGGGGCAGGATGTGCAACCCTATTCATGTGTAATCTGAAGAGAACAGCATTCTTCTAGCATTCCCAGAAAAAGTCCTAAGAATTACTCTTCTTGGGCTAGTTGAAGTTGCCTGTTTACCTCTAGTGATCCCACAGAACGAAATGGAGAAATACCACCTAGCTTAGCCTAGCTTCCTTGGGAATGGATCCCCAGACCAAAACTGGGAAGGCCAAATTAGTGTATGACAGCTTAGGAGGCCACCAACAATGCTACAAAACTTTAACCAATTTTATTTGTCAACCTCCTACCACCTGCTAAATCTTACATCTCACATACAAGAAATCTGTATACTGCCTTTTCAGGTATTCTTAAGGAAGTAAAAGGGACAAATCCATAACTGTGGCATCAGCTGCTCTCCCCAGAATTGGGCAAGTTTGTACATTGCGGCATTGCTGGAAGGTTTCCAGGGATGGTAGTTCCCTTTAATTCCCTGCACATCAACAAAAATCTGTCTTTGAAATATGTAGAGAAGGAAAGAATGGATGGGGAGAGGAGAAGGAAGGATGGTAAAATGCAATTTGGCTTCTAGAAAAATGCACAGGTCCTGTGACTTTAGATCATTCAGCCGGGGGTGGGGGGGCTTCTGAGAGCAGCTCTGTGAGTACGGTATTACGAATGTGAAGTAGAGAGCGTCAGCATTGGCTGGATCCTATTTGCAATCACTAGGTTTCTGCCAGATGAGTACTACATATTTTTAAGTGAGAGACTGGAAGTCCTTGAGACAATGTCCTCTGCAAATATGAAGCCTATTTGTTCTTGACCCATATTAGGGTTTGGATGGAGAACATCCCCCCGACATCTCACATGTTGGGGGGTTGAAAGGCAGTTGGGTCATGAGGGTGCCTACTGCATCAATGTGTCAATATATTGATGGGCTCATAGCTTACTGGACTATTTGGAGGTGAGTTCCAGCTGGAGGAGGAAAGAGATTACTGGGGGTGTGCCTTTAAAGGGTAAGTCCTGTCTCAGCCCCTTCCCTCCTTCTTCTCTTCTCCCTTCCTCTCTCTTAGCCTGGGGCAAGCCACATTTATCCATAAGCCCACTCCCAAAGGGACAAACCCTTTCACTTTCATTCCTCTCTTTTGAGCTTCCCTAACCCTAGATTAGATACACAGGGTTTTGACTTCAATGCCCTCTTCTGATTCTATGAGGTGATATGCATATAAGGGTGATTAAAATATACAATGAATATTTAAATAACTCCCTCTCTCTCTCTCCTTTTCTTCCTGGCTGTCACGTGGTAAGCAATTTTCTTCCTCCTCTCTCTTCTGCCATGTTTCTGCATTAGAGCCAGCCAACCATGGACTGAAATCTCTGAAACTATAAACCAAAATAAATCCTCTTTCTTTCAACTCATTTTTGTTAGGTATTTGGTCACAACAGCAAAATGCTAACAGAACCCATTTTACAACTCTATAGTCAGACCACATCTCATAGATTTGTTTCTGACAAGCTCTGGGGTTATTCCTGCATTTTGCAATAAGCTCTTGGCCAATGGAAGAACAAAATGTACTTTCAGTTTGTATGATTGAAAAAGCAAACTCCATTTTTTTAGAAATGTGCCCTCAAAAGCTAAAAGTGGGAAGAAAAGCACACAATGAAAATCATTATTATTGTGCTGATTTTAGAGTAACATCTCATCATCTGAAAAGATCAATTTTCCATTTGAATTGAATCTGGGAAGCGGGTAGCAGGTAAGGAAGAAGATAAACTTCTTGTGGTAGGGAAGACTCTAAGCAGAAGAAAGACCTCTGCATTATTGGCATAACACCAATCATTTTTGAGCACAAATTCCAGGCTTATAAGCAATATATGTGTTATTCACTTTGTACAGACTGATATCTGTAAACATAATTTGCAAAATTTAAAAAAAGGAAAAGGAATAGCTTAAGAATATAAAGAGAGTTTTTTTAATAAAAACATTTTTTTAGGGTCATAAAATAAACACCAAATTGCCCTCGATCTTATAAGTGTTCAGTTCTCCCTGATACTTTCTGGACCCTGTCTATTTTGTAAAAAGTGGGAAGAATCATTCTTCAGCAGCTTGTTTCAACTTGAATCAAAAATGTGGCTTGCTGGCTGGACCTGCTTAGGAGAACTCTTCACTTTAAAGAGGCCTTAAACACATTTTTTTCTGTACTGGTTTCTTCAAACTACTGTGTTGAAAGAAATCTCAGAGATAGGAATGATGCTTGCTTTTGGGAAAGCATCATCAGATGAGAAGCGCAGACTTCACAGAAAAACCAAAGTGGTGCTTGTAGACACATTGTTCCATCTGCCAGAAGCCTTGTCTGGATGGGAAGAAATTGGTATCTAGTCCTGTGTGGGGAATAGGAGTGGGTTGCATTTGCTGATTAGGAGCCCATTAGGCCCTGTCTGAAAGGCTGTGTACCCGGGTTAGCCGAGCAGCACCTTAGGTGTGTTCTCTTGGTCTGGTGTACCTTCTGGAGACTATCTGTCCCCAGCACAAGGCAATTCTCACATTCTCAGCACTGTGGCATTTAAATACCTGCTGCTCTCTTCATACCAAAAATTTAGGAAGGAAGTATACTGCAAAACAAATTAGAATAGTCAATTGCATCTTATCATCAGTCAAAGTAAACTGGAGGTTTTTGTGGTAGCTTATTGATTATTTAAGAATAAGTAGTTGCTTCTGAAAGATCTGAAGCAAAGCAGAGGCCTAGGAGGTGTTCCTAATTCTATTAAAATTATTGAAAGGATGCTTGTGACTAGATGCTTGTGACTCACTGTCCTGCTGGTTTGAATATCAAGTGCTGCATTCCCTTTGTAAGACGGTTTCCACAGCTATGGTAAAATAGAAATAATATCAACTGGATTCTTTCTATGTTAGGCACAATTCTAGGTGTCAGGTTAGTAGGACCCAGAGAGAACTTTGGAAAAGGCACAAAAGAGATCCCTAAATTCAACTAAAAGATTGGAGAATAAGGTAGGAAGAAAGCTGATATAAATAGGCTCTGGAATTATTTCACTCAGGGGAAAACAAGCATTCTGAAGTGGCTGTGGCTGGCATTTGTAAGCCTACACATTCTCTGTGCACAGTGCATGTGGAAAGAAAGTGTGAATGTCAATATTGAGCTGAGATCAACATGCGTCTGCAACGGTGCCTGAGCATTGGCCTTTCCAGCTTGGAATAATTTATTAAAAAGTCTATGCCTGATGGCAAAAGAAAAACTTGAAGCTTGGGAGCTTCATCTCATCATGTTCTATTATTTTTCTCTTCATGGACCTCATGATTTAAAAAATCCTATAAATCAATTTTTTTTCTCTACTTATGTTTGGTGTTTTGAGACAGTGTCTTGCTATGTCACTGAGCCAGTCTTGAACCTGTGATGTAGCCCAGGCTGGCCTTTAACTCACAGCAGACCTCTTGCCTCAGCTTCCCGAGGGTTGGGATTACAGGTGTGCACTATCACGCCTGGCTTTCAATCTCTTTTTTACATATTCACTGTGATTATTTCAAAATAGTTCCAAGTTACTCTTTTGTTACATGTAATATTAACAGCTTCCTCATTTGATACCCAAATATCTCATTTGAAAAATATAGGACACGATTACCCTAATCAGAGCCAGCATGATTTTATCTTGGAAATATATACGAATTCTATATATTACACTTTTTCTCCAAAATAGCCCAAAGGATCCTATTGTTGGGGAAACTGGCATAGACAGCTGATCTTTAGCTTGCAAATATATGACTGTGACAACAATGACATTATCCAAAACATTCAGATTCATTCCATGATAGTGACATGAGCAATAACCACTAGCAGGTGCTTTAAGCCTCGTTTGGAAGAAGTAGGAGTAATAACCAAAGTCATACTTTTCGCAAAGAACCTAAAGGTGTAGAAGTCTCCATCTTACTATCTAAGCTGAGAACTTTCATAGTTTTCAGATGCCCAGGAACCAGGACTCCAACCCATCTTCATGTCCTGGTAATGCATGATTGTAGAAAGAGGGTCAACAGGAGGTCTCTAAGCAGATTTCTCATTTAATTAACCTAGCAAATGCTTATTAATCATCTATTTGCCAGACAATGCTCTGGGTACTTAGAAAACTGTAGTGAGCAAAAAAAAAATCTTATCTTTCTGGGACTTGCGTTACATAGGGAGATAGGCAATTAACTCAACAAACCAGCAGATAACCAGCATGTGGTATAGTTGTTAATATATGGTAAAATACTTTGAAGAGACCTGAGCCTGAACAATAGAATGCAGGTTTTGTTGCCATATAGTCTCCTGTCCTGCTCTGGTTGGAAGGCAGCAGAATAGATGCCCTGGGGGCTGAAAATGTGCATCTCAGCACACTGACAGGATCCCCTTCTTGTAAACAAAAGGACTAAGTGCTGGTTACACAAACCATGTGATTGCCACTGCTTCTTGCCTAGGTAAAAGTAATGATAAGGACAATTCCCCAGCTCTCAGAGGGAAGCGCCATGCAGCCAGTCAAAGGAAAAACCATTCTTATTCAAGGACTCTATGATTTCAGAAATAAAAGCAGAAGAGATACAGGTTTCATCTTATGACCTTACCCTTGTTTCATTTCTAGGACTAAAGGTCAGAGTGAATGGTGGCAGCCCTTGCAGGGCTGATGGGCTTTGTTTTGTTTCTTTAAATGGTGATGGGAAGAAAGAATGAGGAGGGGAAGGGGAAGAAAATAAGTTAAGAAGTGTTATGAACATGTACCAACTCCCCACAACAAATGTAGTATTATGTACTGCAAACACGCACTGATAAAAGTTTTTTAAAATTCAAAGAAAAGAAGTTTGGAGGGAAGAATGATCAAAATTAAATTTTTAAGAATTACATTATGGCTGTGATCATAAACTTTTTATAAAATGAAGTATGAAATGACAGAGAATTGTTACTTGTGTCCCAAAGAAAACAGGCATTTAATTTAGATTTTACAAGCTGGCTCTAGGTTCTTGCATGGTGTCTCATAAACACTTAACAAATCGAGTGGAACTGTTTAACGTGCTTAGAGAACAAGTGGTGCGGTCCACTGAAGGCCTCACCCTGTGGCGTTCGCTCTGGGTGCTTTCCAAGAGTTGTTGTCACTAAAGGTTTAAATATATAAAGATGGTACAATAGACTCTATTTTCATGGAAGCAAACTAGACTCTAATTAATACACCAAGAGCTGAGTCACTTTGTTTTTTCAGGCACATAGAGAGGAAATGCCATCTCCCTCAGCTATGACAAACTGCCAGTTAATTGATGTATAGTCACTTCCTTTTTTTTTTTTTAGAGTAGAAAAGAAACAGAACTGAAAGTTAAAACTGCCAGAACCTCTGAGACAAAACATACAAGGAAGAAGACAACCTGGGAAGTTACCTGCATTGCCCAATGTCACAGAACCCAGCAGGATCAGACCTCCTCTTTCTTTTCATATTTAAAGAGGGGAGCCCTTATCTTAGTACCAAATGCTTCCAAGTTTCCCCAGATAGCTCCTCTATCTTATTCTCCACAGTGTCTATTTCAACGTTTCCTACAGTCTCAATGACTTCCAGCCTACCCGCTTCTTCCCTACGCGCCCACAGAGGACTTTACCTGCCTACCTTGCCAATAATGAGAAGTACCAGAGGGACAAGACCACACCTTCAGCACCACTCTCTAGCTGCTGGGCACATCCGCACTCATCTTTTCCGGGGCTCCCAAGACACAGGGAGAAGTCCTTCCTCCCATCTCAGGCAAAGCCTCCACCCTGTGCTAGAGATCCTATTCATTCCCACACATTCAAGAATTTGCTTTTAGTCACACACACTCTTTCCTGTAGCTTCCACTCATGTAGGAAGGCTTTCAAAACTCCCCATCTAAAAAAATTAAAACAAAAGCCCTCAATGGCATATTTTCTTTAATAAGGCATCTTTTTGTTCAGAATTTTAGGAGAGGCAGTCCCCACTGTTACCTCTTCCTTATTTCCTCTTCCTCCTTTTCTACAGTCTGCCTCACTCACTTCACAGAACTTTCTCAGGAAGGGTCCTAATTCCCTTCTGGTTGCCCGTCCCATGGGCACACTTCAGCCCTTTCTCAGATACTCTTGTCTTTCCCTACTTCTCGGGTCTCTCTCTTCTAGCTTACAAAACAACTCTCTCTTGGTTTCCTCTTAATTCTTTGGCTGCGCCTTCTCAGTCTTCCTCTTGGCTCTGCTTCCCACATAAATGTGCGAGTTCCCCAGGGACCCATTCTGGTCCATTTTTGTCCTTCTTTGTTGTTCCCAGGGTGAGTTTTTTTTTAAGGTAAACCTAATCATTTCATTCTCCCCAAGTCCTGCAGGAGTTCCTAATTCCTTCTAGAATAAATGTCAAGTCCTAGGTAGGGCTTCCTAAACCTGTCTCGAATAAACTCAATCTCATCACTCTTTCCCCAGAAGCTCCCTACAAAAATTCCAACTATAGTTAACAATTAACCGAACAAACCTTAAATCTGGATTCAGTGTCTTAGAGAATGCTATTGCCTTTGCTTAGAGCATACTTTCTTATTTACCTTACCTATTGATTCTAAGGTTTTCTCTTTCATGGAATATTTATATCACAGGATTTAGGATTTGTGTTGTAATTCTCTGTTTACATGCCTGTTGGACAAGCACCCTGGTTTATTTATTTTGTTAAGCTCTGTATTGTGTTTGCCTAACAATGTGCCTAGATAAACAAGCAAGCTGTTCATTGAGCGAATGAGTGAATAAATGGAAAATCCCATTCCTTCTGATTCCCGGCCTAGTGTGTAAACTAAGTTCGGGTCACACAGGCTTCTGAGTACAATTCTAAGCCAGTTATGCAGACTTCCACAAAATGAAGGATATTGATCTTTTTAGAAATCTTCAAAACACATGTGGCTGCTGATGGTAGAAACGTGTTAGTTCTGGCTTTTCTGGTAGCCATGGAAATTAATTACAGTCCTGACTAAAGGACCTCCCTCAGGCAAGGAGATGTGGTGTGGGCTGGGAGTAGAGAGTGTTTTGAAGGTGACACTGTATTTATAGCTGGTGTTGACTCCTCCAGACCACTGAGCTGGAGAGTGTGAGCATCAGCCCGTCCTCTTCTCTTATGTAGGCCATTCCTAATGTGAAGGTAGCAGGAGGATTTGCTTCCTACTTCCAAATCACCTTTGTTTCTAGGTTTAAAAAAGCATCTGCTGAGAGATAGAGGCTAGAGAGAGCTTTGCTAAGATTTTATTCCTACAGATGTTTCTGGTTTGTTTGCTGCATCAACCTTTTTTAGCTCTGATGGGCTCGGCGTGGTGCTCAGGGTCATCAACCATGTATTTTTTTTTCTCTGCCATGACCCCTAGGCCAAGCGCAGCTGTTTACTTTCAAAGGGGTTAATAACATTCTATGAATATAATTGCCAATAGTAAATTTAGATAACTTGTCTTGAATAAAAATGTGACACGATATGAAACTACCATTGGAACACTTAGGTTTTCAAGAGAGTGATCTACAAGAAGATCCCAATTAAAAGGAATACAGTTTCATAGCACAAGCTCTTCAACCACAACGGTATTGCTTTCTGAATGCTCTCTAGGCCAAGAAAAGAATCATGGTATAATCTGTGGCAAATAGGAGAATTTTGCATTGGTCGGGGGCTTTCCAGAAACACATTTATATGTGCCTTATCCAACAACACAGCATGAAGAAAACCAATGGTCCTCAAGTAGTATCTCCAAGTGCCTCCCAGTGCTGGGTATTTATAGTTATGTCCCCTAAAGCAATGAGTTTCTTACTAAAATGGCATGAGCGTTTGATAGAAAGACCTTTGGTTCAAGTCTTCCCTAGATCTGTAAAACTTCTTTATGATCCCAGCAGTCTTTGCTTTTTGGTACCCAGGCCTCAATGTAGTCTCTTCTACAGTGAAGAGGGCTAAGAACAGGTGGTGCAGACATGTTAGGCCAGCACTCTGCAAGTCTAAGGCAGACAGCTGAAAGTTTGAGCCCAGCATGGGAAACTTAGTGACTTGGTAAGACTCTGTCTCAGTTATTTTTTTAAAAAAGAGCTGGAGATAGAGTTCAATAAGAAGGTCTTGGGTTCAATCCCGAGAGAGAGAGAGAGAGACAGAGAAGAAAAAGAAAGAGGAGGAGGGGTGGGAGGAGCAAGAAGTGAGGGAGAAGGAGAAAGAAAGAAGGAAGGAGGGGAAAAAGAAATGAGAAAAAAGAAAAAAGAAAGAAAGAGAGAGAGAAGAGGCTCATATGCATAATCTGCAGGACCTCATAGGAAGGATGTATGTAACTTTCAAGGTGGGCTCATCATTGATATGGCTTCTATTTTTTCCTTTGTGTGACTTGCTTAAGGGCCAACCAGTTGCTCTTCCATGAAGACTCTCACAACAGCCCTTGGAAAGACTCATGGAGCCAGCAACACGAGTCTTCTTGCCAACAAGTGCCACAAAACCACTAGCACAGTAAGGAGCCATGATGGAAATGCATTATCCAGCTCCACTGAAGACTTCAGCAGAGTAAAGTTTAGACCAATATCTTCTCTACAATCTCATAAGAGACCCTGAGCCAAAGTCAACCAATTAAGATGCTTCCAGGGGCTGGGGATTTAGCTCAGCGGCAAAGCGCCTGCCTGGCAAGCGCAAGGTCGTGAGTTCGGTTCCTGGTACCGGAGAAAAACCAAAAAAAAAAAAAAAAAGATGCTTCTAAACTTCTGACCCACAGAAAATTTGAGGTATTAAATTTTTATTATTGTTTTAAACCACCAAGTTTTGGATTATCTCTTACACAGCAGTGGCTAGATAAAACTTGAACTTGAATTATTAAAAAATTTGAACCTGAATTTCAATGATTCTGTGCTGTACTTAAACCACTTCTTTAATACTACATATCCTACTCCCAGCTGCTAGAATTATTTTTCTTTGTTAAGAACAAACACGTAGCTATGTCCCGCACTAGATATTGACCTCAACTGAAGGTTTATGTCATTCAAGATTATGACCTACCTGTGGCCTGTGGCCAATGACTGATTTATGTGGGGATAAAAACGTTCTAGTCAGATTACTTCTCTCCCCAATCCTGCTTGTATCTATTTTTTAAAGATGTATCTCTCAAGTGCAAAACCTTTTGAATGTATCTCAGAATCTGGTTTTCAGGACATCCAACCTAAAAGAGTTGGTATATGGACTGGCCCTTGGAAACACAGCTTGTGGCTGATGGACTTGGTTGGTTGTCCAGACTTGGGAAGAAAACAACTGAAATGTTGCAGACAATGACATCTGCAGGGGAAGCATGTGGGTGGGCTTATGGTGACAAAGATTTTTACTACTGGCAAAAAAAGACAGCACATGCTGTGCAAGAGGCACTAAATAACAAGTAGCTCAGCCAGTAGACACCAGCCTCTTTTTATCTTAGTTCAGTGGGTTCATATACAAATAGCCATCATGGCAGAAATGAAGAATTTATGTTGCCCAAATATCATACTCAGGAAGACTGATTTAGCTACTGGTGCTGCTGAGAATCCATCCAACCTGCCAGCAGCACAGGGTAATGGGTCTGCAATAAGGTACCCTCACTCCAGGAGACCAACCAATCATAGAAGGAGAAATAATCCATCTTGAATGGTACTGACACACATTCCAGGTATAGGTTTGCCTGTCTTGTTTGCAAGTCCTTGTCTGGAATATCTTCTGGCAATCTCATGCCTGTGTTTATTAGTATATGGACAGGTGTAGTAGCTATGGCCTGACAAAGGCTTGATAACTAGAGTCTTGGATTGCTGAAAAATGAGGGCATGGGTAATTCATGCTAGTCACCTAGACCAGAAATATGAGTGAATGGGATAAATGGTAGAAGATAAGGACAAATGTGAGTCATCTGCAGCAAAAAGCTATAGTTCATCTCATTAACCCCCCTAAGTTTCCACAAGAAATAAAACAAAGTAGAACCCAAAGGAGCTATTATTATTAGATGGGGGAACTTTACCATTAGATGCAAGATCAGTATAGGATAAATGGGCGATATGTGGCTCCACTGAATCCCTTGTTTAGGAGCAATGTATTCATGCTCCATTTACTTGGATGATCACTGCTGATCATTCATAGCTACGTGCCTCACTAGAATTTACCTTAGCTACAGAGATGTAGCTATATGTACTAGTATATATATAGTATATACATATATATGCATATATATACACATATATATGTATAGTACAGATTGTACTATATGCCAGAGATCGCCAGTGGCCAATGACCGACTGCAGTAAAGATGCAAAGCTGTTGCATTTACCTCAACTGAAATATCTCTGAGGGCCCATTCCAGCTCCAGAACCCCTGTAGTGATGGCTGAGGCTTCTGTTGCAGCTGCATGGTGGATCAGCTGCTGCCCTCACTAATCTTGGCTTCCTCAGATCACTCAATGCAGTCCTTCAGGAAACTTGCATGCAACTCTCTGCCCGAGAGTCTGTTTCGAGAGAACACAACTTAATAAAAACTTTCACACAAGGATTTTAATCCTCAATATTTGAGGGCTTGGGGGAGGCCAAAGCCTATATTTATTGTGCTGTAGCTTGAATATGTCTCCCAGAAGATTATGTGTTGGAAATGTAATCCCCAGACTCATATGTTAATGGTGTTTGGAGCTAGATTCTTTGGGAAGTAATTAAGATTAGGTAAGGTCATGAAGATGCGCCCTCACAACGACATCAGTGGCTCTCTAAAAAGAGAAAGAGAGACCTGAGCTGGCACATGATGCCCTTCACCATGTTCTGATGCAATAAGAAGGCCCTCACCAGATGCTGAGCCAATGCTGGTCTTATAATGAGCCTGCCCAGTCTCCAGGGGCATTTACCAGCCAACTAACATTCTACTATTTAAAAAGTACTCAGTTCCAGGTATTTTGCTATAGCAACAGCAAAAATATCCTAAGGCAAACTAAACAGGAAAATAAAGGGACAAGCTTTGACAAAGGAAGATAGGGGGAAAATCTGAGTTCAAAAAAAAAAAAAAATTAGAAAAAGCACTAAATTAACCCTAAAATCTCATTAGTTCTGTGGTTTTACGGTCTCTTAGTATGGAACAGAGGACAAGTAAGTTTTGGTGAGGGCAAAGAGGAGAAAATTGTTGACCTCAGTGAGTCTCCTTGATTTGACAGTGACTACAAAGAAAAACAGCATGTCAGGGAAGCAAGAAGTAACTGGGCACAGGGGGGCCACTTCCTTCATGGATAGGGCATTACAAAGAATACGGTGCTGGAGGTCGGTCTATGGGAGGTGAGCTATGTGGGAAAACACTATGTCAAGGCTGTTTGTTCCCAAAGTGACCTTCGTCATTCCATTGTTGCAATCTTTTACTGATACTGTTGCTGCTGTACAGTGTTCTGTTTGTTGTGGTTACTTTAGTTTAAAATTGTTTTATTTGCAAATTTCTCAATGTACTCCTGAACAATTTATCACCTCTTCAAGCAAATTGTGGAATGTACATTTCATGTTTTTCTAGGTAAAGAATAAGCAATTAATAGGAATTAGTAAATGGATAGCTCAGAGCCGGAGGGCTGACTAATATGAGCATCCGGGATCTACACTCACCAAGATCAGGAAAATTTTCTTGCATATGACCAGTTTTTTCCCTCCATATTCCCTCCCTATTGCTTCGTGTTGCACATATCCTGCTCCGTGCTTTGTCTACCTGGGAGGGAGGTGTGACCAGTGGAGACTACAGGGGGTGCTCTCCCTCTTAGCAGTGTGTGCCAGCCCAAGGAGGGCTGAGGAGAGAGGAGAGTGAGGCTGGGTGTTTCTTCCTCACACTCCCTTCTTGTACAGTTGCCACCGGCTGCTTGCATCCCTCCAGTGAAAGTCACAGCCCCTGCCAATGCCCCCTCCACATGGCTCTACAGCAGCTCCTCTCCTCTCACGTTGGCTTCAGAAGGTAGCTCAACCCCACTGTTAGGTGCTCTGAGGTATTGCACATGTGTCATGGCCTTGCTATATCCTGTGCTGATGGGATCTCTTTCCTTCTATTTCTTTTTCCCACTTTATGGAAAAAAAGTAAAACAGCTTTTCATTAAATAATAGAAGAATAGCAATAGTTACTACATTGTATATTGTCCTTTAAAGTAGTTACTCAAGAGTACACGATATAGGCATAAAAATTTTCCAATTGATGATAGCACAAACCTTCCTTTTTAATGAACTGAGAGACACTAGTAGTATAACTAACTCACATTTTTAAAAATTTTTCCTTCCTTCACTTCCCCTTCCCCTCATCCTAGTTCCTTTTTCCTTTGAACAATTTCTTCCCATTTCACAATATCTACTGTACATTCCTTTCTATTTCTTTGATAACTAGGAGACTAAATTCTAAATCTTAATTTCATAGAAGCAAGCAAAACATCCATGTGCAAATGGCTTCAGGAGTAAAAGCTTGGAAATCATCCCCGGAATTGGGCACTGGGGAATCTAAACCTCAATAGTGAACCCAAGTAAGGCTCCTACCTCCTTCCAGTGCTTGATGTCCCTGCTGCTTCCACAAGGAAAGCGACAAGGCATGAGATGCGGGGAGAGAGGAGATTGCCAGTTCTACATGGACCAGGCAGGGAGGGGTGAACGTAATGACTTGGCTTAGGTTTGGCTGCAGGTAGAGCAGGCCCAGGCTGGTGGGAGACCAAACACCAGGGGCTTCAGCAGAGAGAAAACAGTAAAGGGGTTTTAAGTAAATTTAGGAAGCCACAGGACAGATGGTCAGATCCACTTGGAGAATGGCCATTCCCACCATTCTCTGGAGTCAGATGCCCAGTCCTATGTCCCTGGCAGGATATTTAAGGTTTGCTGGCTTATTTAGTCCTCAGAACAACCTCTGCAGTTAGGAAATATGCTGAGTCACTTACCCAAGGATCCAGGGTCATAAGTGACAGAACCAGCATTCCAACACTGGAACCTAATCATAATGTTTTTTTCTGAGATGGGATCTTACCGTGTTGCTCAGGCTGCCTCTGAACAAGCGATCACCCTGGCTTAGCCTCTCAAGTGGCTGGGATCAGAGGCATGTGCTGCAGTGCCTGACTCCCTGATCACATTCTTAAAACACCCTTTTCTGGAACAGGTCTGGCCTGGCCCTATGGACACATGTCCAGGCCACTGTGGACATGGGAGGGGTTGGGCAATCCCTCCCCTGTGTCTCAGAGATCATTGTGTTGTTTAGTTCAATAGCAACTCACCCTTTGAGCCAAAAGTTGCCTAGAACCAGACCAAGTTTCCTTCACTGTTCTCCCTCTGCCTTGCCTTTCTGTCCAGGTGCAATCCTCACTTCCACAGGGCCAGGTCCATACCAGAGCCAGCTCCAAGAAGCAGGGAGACAGGACATGGGAAGAGAGATGTCTTACTGGATTCTCCTCTGTGTGTGGGATTGCACTGGGAGAGAAGGATGGAAAGGAAACATTCCTCTTGCAATAAACAACCCAGTCCAATTTGCACCCCAGCCACTGAGCTGTAATCTTTTCATTATGCTTCACATATTTATTACCAAGATGTCTATTGCTCTGGTACAAACAAGATTGCAATCAGCCTGCCAAAGGGTTTTCTTTAAACACTGGTCTTCAGGGAGGAAAAACCCGTCACAGCCATTGAACGTTCCACTCCATTAGCAAACAAACCCCCTTCCTGGTGTCCCTAGCTGGAAGACGGTCTGCAAGCGAATTTGTTTTCTTGGATGGTTCCTCCCCAGGTTTTCTTCAATTTGGTGAGATCAGCTTCAACTCCTTTCAAACACACTGCCTCACGGGTGCCAGCCTGCTTGAGCTGCTCCTGCAGATGCCAATTTTAGCTGCTACTTTAAATTTTCATGTCCTAAGGGCCTCTTGTACTTTTCCTGATTCTCTTAAGTGAATAAAAATAACTAAGGAGCCCAGGGTACATGACGTTTATTCCAGTGTTCAGTCTTTTGCTGCAGATGTATTTGCTCATGCCTGGGCCCATTCCTTTATCATTAAACATATTAATTGTACTATGAATGAGATTTACTATGATAAACTACCTTTGACCCCCAAGTAACCCCTTCCCACCAACACCTTCTCCTGGTTTCTAGTAATCACTGTTCTGCTTTCAGCTCACTGTTTTTAAAGTCTCCATAAGAATATGCAATACTTATCTTTCTGTGTCTGGCTTACTTGGCTTCATATAGTAAACTTCAGCTTCATTGATTTTGCTGCAAATAACTAGATTTCATTCTTTGTGGCTGAATAATACTCCATTGTGTATATATACTTTTTTTATCCATTTATCTGTTGACAGATACCTGGGCTGATTCCATAGCTTAGCAATCATAAAGAGTGCTGCAATAAACACAGCTCAAAATGAAGTATAGCTCTGTTTCCTAGATCTATGGGGCTTAAATAAGGCAATAAGTTAAGAAGAAATAAGTTAGTTATCCTGAGGCCAGGTGTATGTACCTCTGACAGTAGTTTGTTCTGCTTTGGCTGCATCATGAAAATGATTATTTGAAAGAAAATATACAACTGACATGGATGGATTCTTTATTCAACTTGGTGTCTTACTGGGACATGCTAGTGTGACTAGAAGGCTGAAATAACAGAGACAGCAATGTTCCACACTGTCCCCAGTGAAAGACACACAAAATTTTGATCTGGACTGGAAAATCCTAGGCTCCAGATCTTTCTTAGGAGCAAAGGAACACTACTTAGAAGTAGGAGGATTCTGGAGTATTCATAAAGACAGTAAGAGAAACCACTGTGGATTCTCACTGGCCTTCAATCAAGAACTGAGACTGCTCCAAGGATGGCAGTGAATATTGTGATCCTTTCTGTGGACATTTTAGGTCCTGTCTGGGGGAGAGGTAGAGTCAAAGAGTGCATTTCTGCTGCTATTCTTGCTCTTTTACCCAGCCAACCCTCAGTGGCCAGCATTTCTCAAACCATAGTTTAGCTGTGAATACCCGAGATTTTCTTCCTGTGCTGACCACAGTAGCACTGGTGGTCACGCGGCTTTCTGGCATTGCTAGGCAGGAGGCCAGCCACCTCAGAGCCTCTGAGACAGGGGAGAGGAAGGATGCCTTCCCTTCACAGCTCAGAAGGGACTGTGGGTACCAACCGCCTGGACACTCAGGCTAGAATCAAGCTAAACAAATTATAGGGAGTAATTTAGGGACAGGAGAGGGGACCCAGGCCTCAATCCAGACCAGTGTTTTCAAAGGCCTCTGTTTCATGAAGGTGCTGTAGTTGAAGATGGCTTTTCGCTTTGTGAATGGTTCCTTTGTGGAAAATTCTGGAAAAAGATAGAGAATTAGGAGGAGAAAGAGGAAAACAAGGAGGGAGGGGAAGAGACAAAATGAGGCTTTCAATGGTAGTTACTGGATATACCCTACAATTTCAGGGATTTAGTCTCTCCCAAGGATTCTTCTATAGTTATTATCAACATTTCAGCCCCTACATCTTCTCTTTAAATTGCCACGGTGACAGTCATGACCTTCTTTATTCTTTTCAGACTTGCAATTGAGAGAAACACATTCAATCACAGCCTCGGGGTAGTGTTTACTGCGCAGGCGTCCCGCCTGGTGCTGGGACTCCAGGACTCTGCCCTTTTTTGGAAGCTGAGACTTCCATATGTGAAACATTAGAAATGGCTTCAATTCCATGCATTAATAAGGGTGTGGACACGATATAATAAGACAGAATTTAAAATGAGCAAAAGAGAATTCTCAGAGGAGGGCTGGGGGTAAAGTAAAGGACTGTGTGAGACAGGATGAAGTTGAAAGAATCAAGTGAATAACACATATCTTGATTTTTAACATGTAGTTGCCTTTGGATCTTCCTGTACATGCATGTGTGTGTGCACACTTACACACACACATGCTCAGACTCCAACACACAACCACTTCCCAATGCCTTTCCTTCATTTCTTCTCTTTTACTGAAATCTCACTCATTCTCTTCACCGCCTAGCTTAACCTCCGTCTTCTTCATGCAAGAGCTGCTCCATGTCATCTGCTCATTGATCCTTTTCCCGGAAACTTGTCCATTTCTGGTCAGTATTGTGTAGTTAAGTACTTAGTGACAGCTATTAATTTAAGAGTGTGCTTTGTTCCTGTTGGTCAATGCTAAGGCCCTTCGTGGGAAGATCTGTCTTCCAGTGGGATCAGAAATGGGAAAATACAGTGGAGGCACTTTGCAAACACTGGTTTGACTGATGAAAGTCTCCAGGCCTTGTTTCTTGGGGCACATTGTCACCAAATGTCCTCAGCTGGGCAAGCCTTTAATCTAAGCCACTTCATCAATGCCACTGAACACACTCTGGCTTTTAATGACCCTTTTTAATGGTTCTTCAGTGTTCTCTTTTCTACCAGTGGGTGAGAGAGTTAGTTCCTTGTAAAATATTTGAGAAGAGTTGCATTGCTCTTAAAAGAGAGAGAAGAGCAATCGGCCTACTTTTTGTCCTGTATACATAAATATTTGTTTAAGCTGGGAGAAAAAGCAAAACTTGGAAACTCTCACTATATACTCAGGGTAGAAAGGAGGGCAGGTCTCAGGGTGATCTTTTCAGCTCATATATATAATCAGTTGCCATTTCAGGATCAGCCAAGGTTAGTTAATCAGTATGTGCAGATCCAAGACCTTTGTTCTGGCTTAGATTCCCCTGTTCTCTTTTTATTGTTTTTTTAAAAAACATTTCTAAGATTTCTCCCCAGAGGGATGAGGGAGAGCAAAGAGGACCAGAAAAAGGAGACAATGAACAAAGGTGGTTTTGTTAGCGGTGCCACTAACAGTCCTAAAGACTTGTAGGAGTACAGGCTAATGGCTGATGGTCACAGCAAAATTTGGGGTTTAGAGTCAACTAAAGACTTAGGACGTATGTGCCAGCAATGTCCCCATTGCCCTAGAAATACATCAGATAGTAGCCTCAGGTAAAATCAGCTACATGTAGTATTTAAAACATTCCACAAGTTCACCCTTTGTTTTTATTTTTTCCAAAGTGTGATCATATGAGGTGTGATTGAAAAATACAGTGAATGTTTAAATTTTAAAGAATTATTACACTAAAAGACACATAGTCATTAATCTCCACTCCTCCAATTCCCACCTTTTCCCTTCAAACACACTTATCCCATCATTCTTTTTTGTGTGTGTGTGTGTGTTTTTTTTTTTTGGTTTTTTTGGTTTTTCTCTGGAACCGGGAACCGAACTCATGACCTTGCGCTTGCCAGGCAAGTGCTTTTGCCGCTGAGCTAAATTCCCAGTCCCTATCCCATCATTCTTGCCACTTTCCAATTCGGTTTTGGAAGTCCTCTTTCATTAGTGTCTTTAGTTGAACAATTGTGCTGCTTTGATATCTTGACTTGATTCAAAACGTTTACTTTTCATGGACATTTTGACTTTGGAGATGAGCCAGAAGTCACAGACTGCCAGATCTAGTGAACAGGGTGAATGAGGAGGACGAGCTGCTGTGTGCGGATAAGCCTGCCTTTCCGCCGCGTGGCACTTGGCAGCGTTCCCCTCATAAAGTTACATGACCTATAGAACTGCTCCAGAAAGTGCCAAGAACAGTGGGTGAAGTGTGTCTGAGGAAAGGAGAATATTTTGAGGGAAATTAATGATAATGTGTCTTTTACTGTAACAAATATTTTTTTAATTTAAATATTTGCAATAGTTTTTGATCACACCTTATATATGCTATCGTTAATTGAATAACAATTTAGTGCCAGCTATCACGTGTACAAGATTACCTCACCCATGTGACAACTTTTTACAGTGGCAACAATCACCTTATTGTACAAGTCAGGAAACTGAGTGTCTTAGTTACTTCTCTCGTTGCTGGGACACAACCCTGGATCCTCACAAATTAAAGAAGGAAGATTGATTTTGGCTCACAGTTTGTAAAGGTTTCAGTCCAGCTTGCTCCAAGGCAGGGTCGCATGGCAGAGGGGCATTGCAGAGAATTTCTCATAGTCTGGCAGGCAAGAAGCAAAGAGAGATCAAAGGAGAAAGGAGGGAAACATACCCTTTCAGACCACTCCCACAGTGAACCACCTCCTCTGAGTGGGATTCATTTTCTAACATCACATTTAGTTATAAAATCATCAGTGGACTAATCCACTGATGATTATCATGCCCCCAGGATCCTATAGCCTCCAAGAAGCCCGTGCTATAAGTGTATGAGGCTTTGGGTAGACACCTAGACATAAACTATAACTCTGAGGCTCAGAGGAGTTAAGTAAACTTTATCTGTTCAATAAATGTTGCTTGAGAGTCTTACTGTTGTTTTAAAAACAGACATAGAGATGGTTTTTAGCCTTTATTTAGTGTTTCTTAACTAAGGGAAGATTTGGGAAAGAATAGGCTTGGCAATTTTTCTCAAAGCAATATTTTGCTATGGCAACATCTGCTATCCAACTAATTGAATTGAAGGAAGCAGGGGCTTAATTTCTTAAAGGGATTTAGTTGCTATGATTTAAAGAGGGTAGGGTCTCCCAAAGGCTTGGTCCCCAGAGTGCTGGAACTGGGAGAGGCTGTGGACATTTAGATGGGGGGCCTTTTGGGAGCCTTTAGGTCACACAGCATGTGTCCTCCAAACAGATAGTGGGTCTCTCTGTCTGTCTTTGTCTCTGTCTCTCCCTCTCTCTCTGTCTCTGTCTGTCTCTCTCTCTGTCACACTCTCTCTCTCTGTCTCTCTTTCTCTTCCTCTCTCTTTCTTCCTGGTTGATGATGTGAGAACTCATTCTGGTATGCCCTTTTGCCATAATGTGGCATCTTCACCAATCCCAAAACAATGGGGCTGCCAGATATTAGATTTCAACCCCAAAAATCTGAGCTGAAAAATCTTTTCTTCTTAAGTGATCTGCTTCAAGTACTTCATTATAGTGACACAAAGCTGACTGATGCAGTCCTTAAATTACATTCTACTTCTCATACTCCTTCACAGGAAATCCACCCAGTTCCCCACACCTCATGCCCAGACATCATCATGAACTCCTTTATCCTGTTTTACTGAGGGACTCCACTTTCTCCACACATACAACATTTCATAATTCAGACCATGATTTTTCTTATCTATATTTTTATAACTATTTGATCTTCTTAGCTCTTGTCTTCTTCCCCTCAATTTATTTCAGGCACAGCTGTCAACATAAATTTCCTGTTATATAATATAAACATGTAACAGGCAATAAGTAAATCAGGTCCTCTTTCTTCCCCTTTGCTTCCCATTGTTCTGAGGATAAAGCCCAGACATGTTAGCACACAAATAATCTAGTTCAGTGTTGGCCAATATGATGTAAGCCACACATCTGATTTTAAATTTTCTAGTAGCCATATTTTGAAAAGAAAAAAGTGAAAATATTTTCAATATATTTTACTTTACTCAAAATATCCAAAATATTATCATTTAAGATATAATTAATATTTTTAGGGGGCTGGGGATTTAGCTCAGTGGCAAAGCACCTGCCTGGCAAGCGCAAGGTCGTGAGTTTGGTTCCCGGTACCAGAGAAAAACCAAAAATATATACATATATATATATATATATATATATGTATATTTTTTTTTTTTTTTTTAAATGAGTAAGATATTTTGCTGACATTTCTCCATCATCAAAATCTGGATGCTAAGCTTTAGTCAGGAATACTTGATCTATGTTTAGACTGCATGAAATTTACAGTTGAATTAATAAATTCACACTCTTAAATACTCAAACCTATTTAAAATTATTACTATAACTGAATCAACAATTAAAGAAAAATGAAATAAACATTAAAATTCAATTTTTCTGTCTCATTAGCCACACTTGAAGCACCTGACAGTTACCTGTGCCTAGTGGCTACCATATTGGATAACACAGATTTAACCTAACACCTACTTAAGTCTCTAAAGGCAGAGACAAGTTGAGTCATTTGCCCAAGATTGAATAATTTGCCCAAATTCACACAACTAGAAAGTTGTAGGCATGAGGTTTGAACCAGGGCAATCAGGTTCCAAAATTTGTACTCCTAACCACAGCAATAAAAATAGCCTCAAATTCCAGGAGCTCCAAGATGCTTCCTCTTGCCTCAACACTTACAATTGCCTTTCTCCTCTGGTAGAAGCTGGGGAATGCGCACTGGCCCCTTTGGACTGGCAAAGTGCCATTTCCCACACTACAGCACTATTTTTCTGGTAATTATTTGGTACTTATCTGTATAGATTGTGGAAGCAGTGTATTATGAACACAAATGTCAGCATTCATAACAAATTCCAGGACAGAAAAAATATTTAATATAGATGTGCTTATCAAGGTTCTTTCACCCCTTCAGAAATGTCCAAGCTGTTTTTAAACTGATACTGTCCCCTGGCCTGCCTGCAGAATTTGATGAACTTTCTGGGTTACATAACTTGGTATGAACCCTCTCTTTTTCTGGACATAGGAGATGATGGTTCTCAGAGTACTGACACGAACATTTCCTGTTCTTACTGGCTAATAAACAATAGTCTTTCCAGGAAATATGTGCTATGTGAAGTCTGACATTAAGAGTGCAGTAAGTCAGCCTGAGAATATGGTACAGCTAAATATGATTAAAAGTAGAAGACTATGAATATTACAACAGGAAATGGAAAAGAATGAAAATTATGGGCAAGGCAGTTTTCAGTGCACTTTGACCTCAGAAAGATATTACCTAGTGAGAAGGTACAGGAATACTATTATAATAAATCACGATTAAAATTCACATCAGCATCACTGCATTAAAAAGTAGTAGGAGAAGAGAGAAATGTAATTGGATTCTGGAACAAACTAATCAGTATTCTTTTCACAGCTAGAAGGTAAGATTTATATGGAGACACCATTGAGATGTTAATGGCCACTGGTGCACAGGACCAAATGGTTTGGTTTCACTACCAGAGATGAGTCAGCCTCTGAATTTAACCTCATACATATGAGCCAAGAAAGATTGTCATCTGAGACTGATGCCAGAGTCTCGCCTTAGCTACAAATTCTAAGCAAAAGATCTGAGAACCTCAAGGCCACGGGTGGATAGACTATGTTAGAAATCCACAGAAAAGGTAAAAGATGATTTTTCGAAAAATAACATGTATTTGGGGGTGTGAAAGTCAATTTCTAAACTTGGAGAAAAAAACCAAATCTTCCCCTCCCTTTTCCCTGGCCTATCTCCATACACACTAGGGCTTCTATTTTATTCCTATTCACTGTAAAGAGAGAAAAGTTTAAACATTTGGCCTGTCACTTCAGCAGTGTTACTGATGTCCACTCAAAAGGTTTTGCCCATAGATCAGGCTTCTGCCTCCAGCCAAGAAAGAGTAGCAGCACCAGAATTACCTTCAATCTTGAAATAACCCTAAACTTTAAAATAGTGTCCAAAATACTGAAATAAGGCAATGAAGGACAGCAATCTCTGCAAGACAGCAAACAAACAAGGTGAGTCTTATAATCATTCCAGCTCACTGCTTTGAGACCATCTGCAGGCCATGGTGAGGGAGGGGAAAGCCAGAGCAAGCCTTGAGTAAAGGACGTAGTGCTGAGAGAAGAGTGAGAAGAAGGTGGCTACTCTTAGGACAGAATACTGGAGTGGAGAGAGAGCCACACAGATAATACTCCTTGGAGAAAATGTTTAATAAGCATGGGAGGAGCTACTGGAAACCAAGGAAAGAATAACCCAAGAAGAGAGAAGGTGGTAGACTTTCACACAGAGCCAGAAACAGTGGTATTCTCACAGTATAGGCTAAAAATCCTCATGCTTTTTTTAGGGGGGTTGTTTTTTGAGACAGGGTCTTGCTCTGTAGTCCAGGTTAGCCTTGAACTCACTAGCCTAAACTGGCCTTGAACTTGTGGTGACGCTCCTGCCTCAGCTTCCCAAATGCTGGAATCACAGGCATGTACCACCATGCCCAGCAAATCCTAATGATTCATAGCAATTGGATAGAATACACAGATAGGTCTTATCTCAATAGAGGTGAATAGTCTTTATTATTTAACATGGAATGTCATTCCCTTCCCACCCGAACCTTAAAACCATATTCAAAATAACTGTGTCTAGATTACTCTACCCCCGCAAAAGCTGAAAAATATTTAGCTTCCAACAAAATATAATTTACAATGGGTGCCATCCAATAAAAAAGAACCAGGAAGAAGGAAAACAGGTATAGCAAAATCAATCCAACCAAGCCAAAACTCAAAAAATATTGAAGAAAAAACAGCCAAAATACAGTACTTCATTTGATGACCATTATACACCCCCAGATCCAAGAAACTCAAAGAACTCTAAGCACAAGACAATAATAAAAACCACTCTGGGCAATTCGTAATTAAATTACTCAAACCAGTGACAATGAGAAAATCTTAAACACAATCAGTGAAAAAGACACACTAATAAGAATGTCATAGATTCTTGCTGGAAAAAAAATATAAACAAAAGGATAGTAAAGCAGCATTTTAATTTTCTGAAAAATAAAATTGTCAATAGCAAATTTATTTTTCTAAAATTAAGGTGAAACAAATACTTTTTTCAGATTTGCAAAAGTTGAAACGATTCAGGGGTTGTGATGTAGCCTAAGGGCAAAGTACTCGCCTAGTATACATGTAGCCCTGAGTTCAGTCCCCAGCACCAAAAAACTAAAAAGTTCAGAGAAAGAATGTGTCCTTAGCCCCTGTTAATGGCATAACTAAATAAATAAATGAATGTCACTGTCATCAATACACATGAGAAGGATATTTACAGGATGAATAAAAAATATTCTATTGATTTCTTTCATGAATATAAATCAGCAAACTGACACAACACTATATATATTCTAATAAATTTACTCCAGATTTACTGGAATAAGTATGCGCTTTGTTTACATAGTGGTTTTATTCCATTTGCTTAAGAAATGCAGGACTGTCCCTACCTCTGGAATGAGGAACAAGATTTCACTGTAGCTTATTTACGATGTGGGTCAGAACACACTATGGTTATCCATCAGGCTGTGATAATAAGCTAAACTAATGGCCCTTGTGTTCACTAAATATATCAGATATGCTGTTTCTGTACTAAAGGAGAACTTTTCCTAATGTACAAAATGTAACTGTCAGGCTTTCCAGCTCCTCCTCCTCCTCTTCTTCCTCCTCCTCCTCCTCCTCCTCCTTTTTAAATACACAGTAGAACAGGAGCAAGAAAAGATGCCAGTTTCCATTTCCTCACCTCTTGGAAAAGATCTAGAATGCATATCCCATAAGCTCTCCCTCCAATGAGAGCTCCGAGTTTCAGTGCATAGATCAAAGAAGGCACCAAACTTGTTCCACCAGTTTCCAAGGCCACCAAGTTGGCACAGGTGCAATGGCAGTGTGGGCTCAACTCCCGTTCTCTGTCTTGGCCTAAGACTTTCTCCTTGGTGATAATCAATAATGCCACATCCACATGTACTTTCCAAGCCACATACCTGTCATCTCTAGAATCTAGGTATGTGCCACGACCATGCTACTCTTTTTGCTTGGACATCTAGCTATTTGAAGCTCATGTACAAGCATGTGTGATGATACTGATGTTCAAGAAAATTATTTTTCACCAAAGGATTCCTGGTCATGATTTAAAGATGTACATAAAAAAGGCAAGCATGAGTGAAAAATATGAGAACATGCAAGTGACTCTGAAGATTGTTAGCAAAATACCAGAAAATTCTGGTCTCTCACCAGAATATCTTTTAACTTCAGTTTATGAGTGTCCACAATGCTCAAATTAGCCAGGTAAGTGGAAAATCTTTCTTAAATTGGTGACTGCTAAAGAGCAGCATTCATTAAGTTCATATTTGATTGAGTTTCATCTTGAACATCAGGATTTCCTTGCACTTACTGAGCAGGCCATGTACAAGAACTATAGAGTTAGAGCTAAGTAGATATTTCTTGTCTCCAGTTGGTTTGTTTGGATATTTCTGGCAGTGAACACTTGTGTTTGTTTGCCTGTTGATACAGAGCACTTCACTTCACCCTGTGTGAACTTGACATTTCACTTTTAATATAAATAAATTGCAAATAAAGCAGTAGTTATTTAACCCTGTGCCAACCAGAATAGTTAGATGCAAGAGGAATCTGGAAGCTTCCAAATGTGATTGCTTATGTTGGAATGACATCTCCCCGCTGCAGCTCAGAGCTAACTGGTTCAAGGAAATGGTAAAGGACAATGGTGTTTTCAGTCGCCTATTCATCCCCTCACTGTGGTTCATAATAACAGCAATAAAACCATTTTGCATCTTGGCTTTGTTAAATGAGCTTAATGATAGAAGCAATGTTCCTTGTTTTGACCATTACTTGGGCAAAATCTCCCCCACACATACCATGTCAGCATACACAAATATAGGACCTACATTGTCTAAATATCCTGAGCTTTGGCCGACCCATTTCTCACGAGTGAAATGATACTATTTCTCTTGTAGGTTGTTATAAAGGTAAAACGAATGTGTTTTGCCAAGTGTATAATAAAATAGATACCCAATAAATGTGAGCACCTTTTCCCTGTATTTTCTTTCCTCTCAATAGCTAACCTCATGGTCATGTGACCTGTGGAGGCAGGGCTCCTTGCTTACATACAAGGAACCTGCTACTTATTTTATGCTCTGTTGTTATTCCTTTAAAATTTTCAATATTGTTGGAGAAGGGGCTCATATTTTTACTTTGCACTGGGCCTTCCAATTTATACAGTGATTCTCCTCATCCCATTTTTCTTTCTCCCTTTTTTCAAACTTCTTGGCTGAACCAGTTGTCCTCTTGGTTGTCTAGATCAGTCTATGCAGCCGGTTGCCCTCAAGGTGTTCTGGTGCTGAGTGGTCCTCATGGCTGAACTCCATTTCCTTAGCCTTGACCTGGACTTTATCCCCCTCCGGTACAATACTGTATTGTCACCATGCCTGTGGTTATAGAACGTATGAACTGGCCAAGAAACTCCTTTGAACAATTAAATCTTTTCTTAAATGAAAATGATATTCCACAACTTCAGCTGTGGAAGCTAGCTTCCACAGCACTGAAATAGTATAGTCCCCACCAGCAAATTGGCAACTCCAGGAAGTTAGACCATTGTAGGTTTTATGTACTATCCCTGGGTCTTCCACACTAGGGCAATACTAAGTGTTGTGAGGCCTAAGCTTAGAAAATTTGGAGACCCTCTTTAGAAAAGCAGTACATTACAGCTAAACCTCTAACTGAAATTTTAATGTGTTACTATAGCTTACACATAGGAAATAGTTCCAATTTTCCATAGACTTATCAGCACAGTTATATACAATATTCTTTAGGTTATGAGCCAACCCATTTAATAGGTGTCCAATAAATGTTCATTGTCTTCATTAAATACTAGCTGGCAATTCTGAATGCTTTATCTACGTATTTATATCCTCAACTACATGATAAATATTTTAATAGTACAGATGGAGATAGAATTGTTATTTCTTTAAGTCCTCCATAGTATTAATGTTAAGATAGACAGAGAACTTGTTACATAATATATTTTGTTGTATAATGTCTCTGTAGTTATGTAACATGTTCCCTTTCTATCTATCTCTCTATTTCGCTAACTAGCTATCCATAGGTTTGTTATGTAACATGTTTCCCTACTGTATGTCAGGACATAAAACCAGGTGCTTCATTTTATTAGGGGTTATCAAACTGGTAGTCTGTCTTCCTATTATTTTCTAAGTAGCATGTATCCTAAATATTACCTGGTGAGATGATCAATTTATGGATGAAGAAGCAGTCTAAAAAAATTACTTTGACTTTAGAAAGCAGTATTAGAGCTGGGTTAGAATTTCAGCTGCTCAAATTGCAATTCAATAATTGCTACAGAATGCTAAGTGTAAGTCTAAAGAATAGAAAAAGGAAGAAATAGACATTATATGTGATTTACTTGTGTTACAGAGAATTTAAGCTTCCTGAATATTAAAAAATAGTTTTGTTTCATCAGTAGAAACAGGGAAATGATTACAAGGATAAAGCTAAATTAATTTGCCTTCTAAAGAGTCTATTGTATTGAAACATGTATGAAATATACAGAATTAGAGTGGTCATATTTCATGGAGATAATGTTGATGATTTATGGTACTGTCTTATTATTTTTCAGAAGTCCTAACTTATCTCAGATATGTAATTTATGATTATTTTATCATTCTAAAAGAGAAAAGAAGCACTTTAATTATGAGGATCACTTAAATATAGCTTAACTATGAGGATGACTTCTAATTTTTGATTTGCCCTTTTTTCTGTTTTGGTAAATATTAAAAATTCCATATTATTCAAAATAATCCAGTTTAAGATATAGAGAAAACTTTCACAAAGAGCTCGGACAACATAGTCTGACTACACAATTAGAAGACTGCTCTACTGTTGGAAGGTTGTGTGTTTATATGAAAAAGATCCTGAAAGAATAATTTCCCCCAGTTCTTTGGGGAGCTCTGTTCTCATTCCCTCCTCACTCCCTGTTGAACAGATGGCCAGTCTAGGGGATTATTAGTTCTGGCTACACAATAGTATTCTCTGGACAGTCTTTTTAAAATATCACCCAGGCCCTATCCCAGGCCAATTTAATTTGAACTCTGTATGTCTGTATTTTAAATATATTTTTTTAATGTTAAGTGCCATGAATCTGAGAGGGGGATTTTGGCTCAGGCAGCAAGCAAAGCTCTAAAGGTAGTAACTATGGCTGTGCCCCTGCAGGGGTTGGCAGGAAAGACCTCAGTGCTTACACCAAGGCTCTGGATGAAGAAACAAGGCTAGGCAGCCAGGAGGCAGAGCACAGCTGCGAGCCATCACGAAGAGGGAAGATAGAGATAGACTTGGCCTAAAGCTGCAGGAAATGAATGTAGGGTGGAGGCAGAAGATTAGGAGGGGACTTAAAAGCCACTTTTGAGGAATTGAAGGGTCCTGTTTGGACCGGACTATTGAAAATAGCCAACAAGAAGAACGCTTTCAGTTTAACAGAGTGGGCTATTCATCAAGGGAGGAAAGAAGAGCAGCTTTGCTTTGGAATCTCAACCTTTACTTAAACTATAATTAATGTTTCATTATTCATAGATATTAAGATAGGACCTTACAAGCATTACTGTATTTCCTTCCATTCTCATAAATCTAGTCGCATTTATCTACCTCACTCTCCCTCCTTAGATAAGAGAGGAAAGGGAGGTGGGAAAGGATGAAAAAGTGAAATTTCAAAAGCCTATGAGATTAGTCCTGAGTCCACAATTTAAATCACATAATTCTATCATTTAGGCTTGGAAGGCACCAGCATCTCCTCTGCGCCCCTTCATCATATTCTCCTACAGAAAGACACTGAGTACTTCTACACTGACAAAAGAGTTGTGGCATTTGCTAAAACAATAGATAATATGGTTGTAGCAGGCTGGGGATATTGCTCAGCAGCACAAGCACCTTCTGGCAAACGCGAGGTTCTGAGTTTGATTCCCAGTACCAAACGAAAAACAAACAAAAAAATACCAAAATAACATTTGTACAGTAAATTCTTTAGTTTAATTTCTAGAGTTGGTTCATGTAATTCATGACTTCTTTCTACAGAGAATTATAAATTTTAAAGTAGAAATTCAGAGGTTGTCTAGTCCATCAAACATCAGTCTTGATAAAAACTATCAGTTATGAGAACACTGCATTACCCATTTCCAACCTTAAAAGTGCATATGGCTAAATATAAAGAATATTAAGTGGTGCTTGTGCTTCAGAATGTGAACTCCATATGCTCCCATTTCCCCTACTGACACATATAACTACCACTTGGCTACTGTTCTTTCGATAGTTTAGGAAATGTACCATTAATTCAGCATCAAGTGACTCAGTGGAAATACACCAATTGCTACTTGGAAAAATTGTTGAAATATGGGCAGAGAACCTTACACCCAAGTTAGTTGGTGGTATTCCAGGTCTTGTATCAGGTTGCAAATAGGCTGCTTTTAGACCAGCTTGGTTTTCTTTTTCTTTCTTTCTTTCTTTCTTTCTTTCTTTCTTTCTTTCTTTCTTTCTTTCTTTCTTTTCTTTCTTTTCTTTCTTTTCTTTCTTTTCTTTCTTTTCTTTTCTTTCTTTTCTTTTCTTTCTTTTCTTTCTTTTCTTTCTTTTCTTTCTTTTCTTTCTTCTTTCTTTCTTTCTTTTCTTTTCTTTCTTCTTTCTTTCTTTCCTTTCTTCTTTCTTTCTTCTTTCTTTCTTTCTTTCTTCTTTCTCTTTTTTTAAGTCAGGGAAGCTGAAAGTCAGAAGAGCAAATAGAAAATGCACACACACATACATACACAGAGCATAGCACAACACACACTCACATGTGTACTTTTTTCAGCAGCTTAGGAATAAGCAAGAAATCTAAAGAACATGTTCTTAACAATAAGACTTCAATAATAATACTGAATAGAAATTCAGCCAAATGGAGCTGACAGACACTTAGGAAGACATCCAGGAGGAGATTCGTGTGATCCTCTCTCTCTCTCTCTCTCTCTCTCTCTCTCATGTTGCCTCATTCTCTCACTATCTTTCTCTCTATGCCATTTTTTATCATCTGTTCATTGAGAATATGAACGGTGAAGGGTATACTACTATGAAAGTATGATCTCATTTATGTTTCTTTAAAAGTGTAAGTGCATGCATCATTTCTGAAAGAAGAGTTCCTCTCAAGAGATAGAAGATAGAGGTATAATTCATGCACAATCCCATACTTTGGGCAGTGGGCTGAGGAAACATTATGTATGCATCACCATAATCATCTCTAAATTTATTCCAAGCTTATGACACTTGTCCTCCTGCAGATCACTCTATGGACCTAAACTTGGCTGTCTTCAGATAATCCTGGTCCAATCACTGGCTTGCAGTGAGATTTAGGGAAACCTTCTGGTCCTCTCCTGGCATTACTTGAATTGTCTATTAACTGAAGAGGAGGAAAAAGGTCATCTTTGGAAACTCCAGCTTAAATATTTGATGATCAAGATGAGTTAGCTTTGGTGTGCGGACCCCATTGTCCCATTATCCTCAAGTTATCACCCTCATTTTACAAATGAGAAAACCACGGCACAGGGAAATCAAATAATTTGCCCATAGTTGTAAAGCCTACAAGGAGGGAAGCCAGTATTCCAGCTGTTTATAGATCCAGCACTGGCTCTTAGCCCTTACATGATGTAGCTTCTGAGCAGAACAGGTGATGTACCCTAAGCTCTTTAGAACAGTTGGATTTCTCTGAAGGAGTGTGCTGGATATCCAAGTCAGAGATGCCGCCTTGTTCTCTTCTCCTGTCTATGGGTCTTGGTCGTTTTCCTATGGCTGAGAGAAAAAAATCCAGTGTGTGCACCTTAAAAGACAGGTTTACTTCAACTCACAGCTTTAGCTCATGTTTGACCAGTTCCAAGGCAGAAATAGGATGGCAAAGGGGAATAGAAGAGGAAAAGATGCTCAACCCATGGCAAGAAGCAGAGAGACAAGGCAGGAACAGGTAAGGTAGACAGAACCTTCAGGTCGCCCCCCTCTACCATGACCCACCTCTAACCAGACCCCAGCTCCTAACAGCAAGTCAGCTGCAAACACACCAGTGAGCTAATTCATTGGTAAGTAGTGCCCCAAAGATTCAACCACCTTCTGAATATGTGAGTCTTTGGGGGCACATTTTAGGTCGAAACCATAATAGGGTCTGTCAGTTGAATGGAAACTAGTTAATTCACTTTTTTCTGGATAGAAGAAGTGAAGGAATAGCAGCTGGAGGAAATGCTCCCCAGGGCTTTAAGGGTCTGAGGTCAGGCTCTGGGTTCTTGAGTTTTCATTTCTGTAGCTTCAGTGCAAACAGTCAGTATGCAATTGTGCTTGAGTTGACTGATTTCAATAAACACATGCTGAGTACTCACTATTTGCTGCAGACTAGCGTATGTGACCATCCAAAAGCTTTGTGACCAGAGATCTTTACAGAAGAAACTACAGCAGTAATGGGATAATAAGTGTATTGTGTCAAGTGAGTTGAGGGATGTGGCTCACAGGTGGGGAAAGCCCGTTTAAAGTTGAGTCTGACCACGGAGTGAGTCTGAGAAGAGAGCATCCCGGAAGACTGGACCTCTGCATTGTAAAATGCTTTGATACTCACTGGCAGGTTTTGAATTTTAGTTCCTGGCGGTATTGGGATATCAGGGAGTTTACCTTCTGGGGGTTTAATTGGCAGGTTATCCTATTGTGAATGATGGGGAAAAATTTCTCCCTAAGTACTTTCTCAGCCTCTGGGGCCTGGCTCAGCCCTTTCTCTGATTTCCCACATCATCCTTTGCCTGGGCACATCTCCCTTTGCCTCTTGCACATGTATCCTAAGAATTTGCTTTGACCTGGGGTTGTGCAGAAGAGTTAAATCAGATGAAAGAGATTTCTGCTAAAAGACTTCTCTGAGCTCCTGTGAACTGTGAATCTGCAATTTCCCCCAAATATATTTGATCATAGAGTCTCCTTTGAGGAATAACTTTCAATAACTCCTAGGACTAAGAGTTTAAAGAGCACAGTTTGAGAAGCACTATCCTTGCTGCCAAGGAGAGGGAAATAATAGGACAAAGTCCCTGCCCCAGAGGAGCTCAGAATTTACAAAATAGGGAAGAGGCAGCCCAAGAATTGGGCACAAAGGCACAAAGGCTTAGAATTATGAAACATGATGGTCTGTTCGGGAGCTTGTCATTAATTGCAGCTGAAGCATGAGGTCCTGCTAAGGAAAAGTCTACAAACAAGCCTAGGCAGAGGCAGAGACAGCCCCATCAGGAACAGAATTGTGTGTGAAGCCTTGTGATTAAGTAGTATCTGGTAGTAGGCAATGAGAAGTCATCAAACCATGGAGTGAAATCCCCCGCTTCTCGCTTCAGAAAGAAAATGATAGAATGGCATTCAGGGCTGAGTGTAAGGTTGTGAAACTGGAATACATGACTGGTTAGGGAATTACTGGAATATCCAGGTAAGAGATGATAAAAGATGACCAAGAAATTCTCTGGAGAAGGAAAAGTAAGCAAATTCACCAATAATTAGAGGCAAAGTTGACTTACAGATAGAGAAGGTGAATGAAGCAAAGGTGATTATGCATCTCCTGGCTTGGATGACTGGGTGAAGGGTGGCATTACTCTCCAGCAAGGAGTGTCAGGGTGGAGGAGAGAAACATAGCATCAATTTGGAGCATGCTGACTTTTAGAGTCACAAGGGATCTGTAGGCACACTTATAGGTTTGGAGTTGAGGCTAGAGATATGCATTTGGAAACTCCCAACCAAAATACCATACCTGAAGTCATAGGAGTGGATGAAGTCACCTAGCAAAGTGAGAAAGGAAGTGTTGAGATGTTAGTCAAGAATGGAACCCTGGCGAACAATCTTAAGTGAGCTCAGAACAAGGGAGAAAGCAGACCAGCCCAAACCTGGCATCTCCCCTTCCCATGGGGGCCTCAGCCCTGCACATCCGTGTCCTGGTTGACTGGACCCCTGTCTAGTCAGCTCAGGAAGCTCTAGGAAAGTACCGTAGGCTGGTTGGCTTCCACAGCGGACATTTTATTCCTCACAGTTCCAAGGCTAGAAAATCCAAGGTCATGGCAGTTGCAGATAGATGTCTGATAAGGGTCTGCTTCCTGATTCATGGATAGCAATTTCTTTCTGTGTCCTCTCATGGCAGAGAGAGGAGGCTGGCTCTCTGAGGACACTTTTAAGAGTACTAATTCCATTCATGAGGGCTCCCCCCTGATAACCTCATCTAATACTAGTAACCTCCTGAAGACACCACCTCCAGTACCATCCCAGGAAGGAATAGACTTCTGTCTGAGTCACCTTCCCATCGCTGAGACACAATATTCAACACCCACAGCTTAAAGGAGGAAAGGTTTATTTTGACTCACGGGTTCAGTGGGTTCATTGTCAGCAGACTCAAACTCAGAAATGAAGTGGAAGGACCTATCACAGAGGTGGAAGTGGAAGGGCCTACCAGCATGGTGGGGAGGAGGTAGGGAGGAAGACACGCCCTTCTGGGCCACACCCCCAGTGACTATGTCTTCCAACAAGGCCCCCTCTCCTAACAGCACATTCAGCTGCTGAACTCCTGCTTCTTCCTACCAGATGCTACCTTCCAACAACACACTCAGCTGTGAACTCATCAGTGGGCTGATCCACGATAGCCTCACGGTCAAAACACACGAGGCTACAGGGGGACACCAGATCTAAGCCATAACAAGTTCCAACCTGCTGGTTGAGAAGCAGTAAGCATTCAGTCCATAGTGCCCTTCTGAGGTGCATTTCTCCTGGGCCCTCTCCTATTTCTGTGCTTATCCAGTTCACCAACAGAAGACTGCTTCCAACCCTGACCCTGTGCTGCTGGCCACTTTGTCCAAGGACAACTTGGCATAGCATCCTCTCCAGACCCTGAGGAGCAGGCCCTAAAAGATCAGGAAAGACATCAGGGTCTGGAGTCACTGTCAGAAGCTACAGCTGAGACCATGAATGAGATGATCAAGGTAGAGTTTAAAACCAGAGAGGAGAAGAAGGAAGAGAAATTTGCTCCAGATTCTGCTTTCAGGAGATTAGGAGAAAGATAGGAGCCAGCATGGGAGGCTGAGAGCAATTTTAAGGAAGATTGACTGCAAAAAAAGAACCAAGAGAATATAGTGGGGCACAGACTAAAAGAGACAATTGTGAAATGAAAGGCAGGTTCTCACAGTGCAGAAGGCCACAGACCCTGCAAAAGGTTTCCAAGAACAGACCAATGGACTGGAGAATACAGAAGTTACAGACAACTTGCTAAAGAGATGTTCCAGCCATTAGATGGCAGAACCTAGTACGGTAAGTCCCAACTTACGAATGAGTTCCATTCCAGGAGGATGTTTGTAAATCAGATTCATCTGAAAGTCCAACAAAGTGAGTGTTATGCACCTTTGATATGAATATACTACATAAAGCATCAAAAATCAAACACACTCACACAAATACTGTACAGTAGACATGCGGCAGCACAACTGTGACAATGTCTAGGAGACATGTGAGATACTTTTGTGATTTGTTCATAGCTACGAATGTTCCTAACGTGAGGTCCATTGGTAAAAATGTTCCTAATGTGAGGTCCATGGGTGAAAGTTCACAACTTGAACATTCATAAGTCAGAAACTCACTGTAGTTAAAAGTAAAGGGCATGAAGGCAAAAAAGAAAGCTCTTTCCAAAAGTTTGATGATGGAGGACAATTAATGAAAATTTTAAGAACCTCCTAGGTCCAAAGCACTGAAAAAGAAAAAAAAAAAAAAAAAAAAAAAATATATATATATATATATAAGTTTCCAAAGCTGTGGCCAGGACCAAGGAATCCACAGTCTAATTGAGAAAAGCTAACAGGAAATGTGCAAGACATGGTAGAACTGTTCAGCATTATCTCTACTCAGCCCTAGTCTCACTTGATGTTTTGTCTCTAATGTTATCACAGCTCCACAGGCTGATCACCTGTGACGTAAGCCCTATGTACTGATCGTGACTTCTGAGCAGTGCTTCATGTCTGGATCCTCCCTCTTGTCTCCAGAACCACTGTTCTCCCTGCATACTGAGGGCTTCCAGCTTAGCAGCTTTTGCTCTGCACTGTAGATTCTATAACTGAGCTAGTGATCATTTCAGTCATGGTTCTAAAACACTGAAATCAATTTGGGGACCGCTTTACTGAAAATGCTGATCTTAGCTCCAAGTCTTGAAGGTAATGGTCTTTCAGTTCTGTTTCCTGGAGACCCTTTATTCTCTTTGGTTTATTTTCTACAGCCTTATAGTATATATAAGGTTCTTGTCTCTAGCACACTTTCTGTCTTTGTCTTGCTCCTTTTTTTCTTCCTGTGAAACATTTTTGTGTTATGCTCTTTCTGGAAGTTTCTTGAGGGAAACTGACCAATCTGTCTCCTCTGGCAAGGTAGCTTCAGGCTGCAGAAGGGGCATCAAAAGGGCCATACAACTTCTCATCTAAGGGATCCATGCACCTTCCTATGACAAAAGGATACTCATGACTGTCTCCCAGGGTGGAGTGAATGACATAAGATCGTGAGTATGTCTTAGTTACTTTTTCTATCATTGCTGAGACAAAATACCCAATGCTCAAAGTTAAAGGAGGAAAGGTTTATTTAGCTCACAATTTGCGGAGGCTTCAGTCCATAATAGGCTCCTCCAAGGCAGGGTGGTTTGGCAGAAGAAAATAGTTCATGATGGAAAGACTGCAGTAAAATATCAAGAAAGTTAGTGAGTGTGCAAGCCTCTTTCTGTCCCTTGTATTGTACACAGGCTACCTGCCCTAGAGCAAGTGTAGCATTCACACCGTTAATCCTAGTGTTGGACCATGAATCAATCACAAACTCTAGATTCAACCGCCTCTGAAAAGCCTGCCTCCTTGTAACTGTATGAGGCTTTGGGTGGACACCTAGACACAAACCATAACAGAGTACAAATCCTCTTGGGCTTTTCACAAATACTTATGATTGGTCTGGTGTGCATCAGGAATTCTGCTAGGCATAAACATGCTAGGAACTCTTGAGCAAGTAAGTGAATTGTTTGAGCAAGTTGAAAACCAGGCTACACCAGGATTGAGCTAGTTCTATTCTAGAGAAAGGCAAGCAGCCCAGGATACAGAGAGCTGGGTGACAGAAGCAGGCTCTGAAGACTTGTCAGGGGAGGGACAGGAGAGGGTCTTCTAGGCCTGGAGAGGAAAGGGCTTGGTGGGTGGGGAGCAGCATGTAAATGGCTCACTGCAGCTGACACTGAGATTGCTGGGTGTGGTGGAGCTAGAGCCACCTGCAGAGTGTGCCTTCAAGTACAAAGATATTTTTGCTTTGTCCTGAAGGCTATAAGAAACCAACCTGAAGCTCTGTAGTCATTGCCACAGATTCACCGGTTAGAAGGAGCCCACCATGTGGATCCTAAAGGCAAGTGGAAAAAGTGGGTGAACCTAGACTCTAATATAGACCAGAAGCAGTGCTCTTCCCCGTCTTACACCATCACCTCTCTAAGGAGTTTTTGTAGACATTTTCCCTACCACTCCCTATGATTTTTCTTTTCTTTTTCCTGTGCTGTGGATCAAACCTAGGGCCTTTCAAATGCTAGGCAAACATTCTATCGCAGAGCTACTACCCCAGCACTTGCATGAAATTTTAATACCACAGCAATACTGTCTACCCATTTGTGTATAGCTGTATGTAATAAAATAAATAGGGGTGCTTTTTTCCATTCTTATCACCTCCACCTAAGAACCAATTTTGACTTTCTGGGGATGATAACATGACAACCGCCCCTGGACTGAGCCCAAGGAATGCCTACCAGTTCCCTCTCCACCCGTTGCCACACTTAGTACCCAGTGTCCTACCAGGTTCTCCTCATATCATTCATAGGCAGAGGTTCTCTACCTTTGAATTTGGGCCGAAGTCTTTATTGGGTGAAGTTGATCTATGTATCACAGGGTACTAAGCAGCAAAGCTGGTCTGTGCCTTTGGCACTAGTAGTGCCCTCTTGCCTGGATGCAACAACCAAAACTGTCACCACATACCACCAATATCTGATTGAGAATCACTACTTTAGTACCTTAGCCCTGAATTCTTCCATCCTAACAAAGCAATAGTTACAGTTCTGGCCACTCCCTTTTTATCCTTGGACTGGAGAAGGCTAAGAAGGGAAAGCCCTCACCCCTTACTGTGTGTAATCCTCTCACCCTACAGGCTGCTTCTGCATCTTTTCTTTATGCAACACTGATGTCTCCATTCAAGGCCTCCAGGTCCTGGGTTGATAATCTCATTACAGCTAATCCTGTTTACGGCCATTCTCTTGGCAGAACAATCATGTCAGACCCAGGCTCTTTCCTCGTCACCCTCTGCTCTCCCTGCTCCATTGTTCCCGGTGACTGCGGCCTGGCTGCCGGCTAAGCTTTCATGGACAGTTTATCCTGTTTACGGGGAGTCTACAGAAGGGCCTCATCAAATACTTCCATCCTTTCCTTGAATAAATGGCTCACTTTGATCTGCACCAGGCAAAATCATGTTTATCAAAAGCTGGGCTTCCTCTAGCTAATGCTGGAGACATCCTGTCCCAGAAAGCCTCCCCAAAATAACACTTTCTAAAATTCAGAATCTTTTCAGGCTTCTCTTTTGTGGGGAGCGGGGTTGGAATGTTTTTACATGCTATCTCTTGTGACAAGCAAAGTAGAGGCTACTTTCGGTTTGTGAAGCCCAGGAAAGCATGGTGTAGAACAGGTTACCGTCAAACATGAGGGAAGGACAAGGCTGATGATAACATAAACATTTGGAGCCAGAACAATATACAAGATTAGTGCTGGCCAGGTGAAATACTTTCTGGTATTGTCAGTTCAAGACCACACAAGAGTTATCTAACAAGGTGAGAAAGAGGTCACGGGTGTTAGTCATCGGAATAACTGGGAGGTGAAAGCTGGCTCATTTATGGGATGAATGAGAAGTGGGATTTGTACACTTCTGAGCTTTTAAGAAATTTCCAGGTAAAAAGAAATTCTCATTTGATCTCATGCTGTGAACCCTGGTTCAACAGTATCACTGGGAACTTGTTAGAAATGTGAATACTCAGGCCCCACTATGGATACTGAATCGGAAATGCTAGTTAGAATCCAGCAATCTACATGCTAACAAGTCCTGGCAGTGATTATGACGGCCCCTGAACATTGAGTATCACTGCTCTGCTCCTACAATCCTCAGACTTCAGTGTACAGGGGCATAGAAGGATCACTTCGGAAGCTGATTAAAGCTAGGGTTCCCAGACCTGATTCCCAGAGATACAGAACCACTGGGTATATGGTAGAACAGAGAAGTCCCCAGGGACCCTGTTGTGATTTGGGTGCAGGTGGTCTAAACACGTGGCTCAAAAAAGCACTGGCCTATTGAAAAGGAATAATGGAAACCTCCCAAGAATTCAGTTCTGTTCTGGAAAGTCTCATTTAGTGGCTAAAGCCCCTTCCCAGGCATTCAGTGAAGCTGGCTACTCAGGTTACCTGTTGGCTCTTTTCAGGATTCCTCTGGTACTAGAAGGTTAGGCATGCCCTTCAGTTCCTTTCACCCTGCCTTCAGATGTGAGTCCTTAACTCCAACCCTGGGACGGGCTCAAGCCCGGCCTGGAAGCAAAAGCTCTTTATCCCATTACTACTTCCTTGAACCACAGTGCAAGACACGTGTGGTTTTCCCAGGAGTTTTGTTTTGCACAGCTGATGCATTCCAGGCATTGCTGGGATGTGTTCCCCTTCTCCTCTTTCCCTCCAGCCCCTGGGCTGAGCCATATATAAAGCCAGCCTCCCAGCCTGCACTCCTCAAACTCTTGTCCTCTCTCTCAGAGCCTGGCTCTAGGGCCAGGCAGCAGCCCGGTCTGCACAAGACTGCACTTGCCAGGACCACCAGCAATTCCTGATTCTGGCTCAGGTGATGACCTGCTACCTTGCTGACATGGCTTCCCAGGTGAGCATTGCTGAAATGTGCTTCCTTCCTTCCAGACTTTGACTCTGTTCTTTTAGATGGCTCTTTCCCTCCACTTTAATACCAGTTGTGAAGGCCGATAGGGCTCTGACTTTGGTTCTTCACTCCTAGTCCTATAGAACAGTATTTCTCGTGTGGTTTACATGTTTCCAGCCAAACTCTTTCTCTAGTCAGTCCTTGGCACCTTATAGAGGTGCTTATCCTTTTCCTTCAGTTATTGTAAACTACAACTTGTTTGGAGACCAGCAGTAGTAATAGATCGGGTCCCAGCAGGACCACTGTGTGCAGTTGTTCAGTCTGTGCATTGCACAAAGACTTTTGAGGAAGGAGGCAAGTGGGGATTAAAACCCAGCACCCCCTCTGCTTCCCAAGATAAGTGCCTGGTGCTGTGTTGTGGACAACTGGAGAAAGGTTCAGTTTTTTAAATATGCAAAATATTCATGTAAATGCATATAATTGTTAGATTATCGACTGAACTATAATAATGTGTTTACTATCATTGTCACTATATGAAAGTAAAATCTTTGAGTGTCTAAAATATTTGGTGGAAAACAGTTCCTTTTCACTTGTAATGAATCAACTTTAGTTTTTATTTTTAAATTTTTTAATTTATTTATTTTTTTGACGGGGTGTGGGGGCGGTTCCGGTACTGGGAATCGAACTCACGACCTTGCGCTTTCCAGGCAGGCGCTGTGCCGCTGAGCTAAATCGCCAGCCCCAACGTTAGTTTTTAGAGATGCTTTAGGTTCACAAAAAACTGAGCAGAAATCACAGAGTACCCTTGCCCACCCCACCTCCACCTCAGTCAGGGTTCCCTGCAAATTTACACCTTGTATTAGTGTGATACTTTTGCTGCAACGAATGAGTAAATATTGATGGAATTCAAGGACTAAAATCCATAGTAACCTGTAGAGTTCACTCTGGGTTGTGTATTCTATGGAATTTGACAAATGTATGATGACGTGTGTACTGCACAGAAGTCTTCCTGCCCTACAAAATACCTGAGAGGAGTGAGGAAATTTTGGCAGAACACAGGTATCTTTCTTGGGTCAAACATAATCTTAGAAATAACCTTGAAAGTTGAAGTGAAATTTGGCGACAGAGAATATTTTGCGTAATTCCACCCAAGCTCAATATCCCCTTTCTCCACTTAGCAATATTTGTGATGCGCCTACCAACTTTCCTGAGGATAAGACCAAAACAGTATTTTAAGAAGCAGCAACACTCAGTTTAGAGTGAGTCATTGCTTCTGACTCTGGTAGCTATACTAACCACAAAAGTTTGTGAGTAGTCTATAGGGCTCCTTAAAACATCTGCACAAACCTTTTATTTCCAGTGCTTTGAACAGAAATAAACACAGTTGGTAAGGCCAAATTTCACATTCCACAAGCAGATGAAAAACTAAAGCGTAACTCCCAGCCTAAGTGTGGACTCCCCGGCTGGTCATCTCTTGCCAGAATGCCCAAGTGAGTGGCCACCTAAATGCCTGGCTCTGTTGCATAAGCAGTGGGAAATCTTTGTGTATATAAAAAAGCATGAGCTGAGCTAAGGTAAAATTAGTATTTGGAACTTTTAATGTGCACACAATTGCCACTTAGGCTTCCAAGCTAAATAATTTGCTAATGGCAACTAAAATGTGACTTACCTCAGAGTGAAATAATGGATTCACAATTAAGGAGGGTCGGAGAAGATTGTTCTCAACTGTCCAAAGAGTTTTCCTCCCTGTTCCTGTATAAAGTAAGAACAGGAATATTGTGAAAGTGAAATGAAACAAGGGCGGGTCCCCTGCACAGGTCTGTCATAATGCTTCAAACTGCCTTTCGGTGTCCTCGGCACCATCAGAGTTACACCTTTGTTTTGTCACTATTCAACTCTGTCTCTCAGCTTCACCAAACCTGGTGCACAGGAAGGAGTCAACACAAGTCTTTTGAATGAAACACTTAAGTCATTTGCAGTTACGGATGTCAGATCTCTCGGTTAGGATCCTCTGTCTCTAAACAAATAACCCTCCTGTCTATGTCTTAGCTGCTTCTTCTGTAAAGGGAGGTCAATAATGGTGTCTATCTGATCGAACACTTGTGAGAAATGAGATAATACATGTCAAGAGATTAGAATAGTGCCTGGCATATGGTAAAGATTCAGTATATATTAAAGGATTTTGGTGATAATGGTGGTAGTGGATGTGTAATAAACACTTCTTATATGATAATTCTTATTATTTTCTACCATTATGCGGTTTTTGCCCTTTGAAGTATCCCTTATATGAAACTTCTCAGCTATGTTTAACAAGGACACTGCTTTCTTTTTGTGTGTTACATAAGGAAGGGTGCCTGTGGAGACATCTAAAGCATGTTGACAGTGGTATGGGGTCCCTGGGGTCAAGGGAAATTTACAAGATATTTCCCCATCCCCTCACTCTCACCCTTCTGTTACTTCCCAGATTTTCCCTTGCACACCTGTGTTGACCAGTCCTCCCTGAAAACCCCCAGCTGGTAGATCAGCCTCCCAATAGGATTTGCTTCTACTTCTTGTGGTCAAAGGATATCAACTGTTCCCATGTTCAAATGATTTACTGGGAGAAAGTGAATTATTGAGGCCTAATTTCTATATAGGTGACAGGAAGAGAAAACAATAGAAAAAGACTTGAGGCTAAGTCACCTCTGATAAATTACTTAGTCATGTCTCAAAAAGAAAAAAAGCACCAGTTAAATGGTTACCATCAAGATGGGATCCACTTTCTGAGATTGTGAGAATGAAATGAGGTAAATGCAAAAGGAATAGAGTTCCACTAGAGATTCTAAACTGCTTTCAACTCTATCCATTCCAGGTTTTCAATGTAGAAGGTTTAGATCAGTGCGTTTTTCTCTCTCTAGGAACTCCACTACTAAGTGACGAGGCTTCTTCTTGCCTGAGGACAAAATGGAGGACACATACACACAAACACACACAGACACATACACACATCTACACACACACACACATATGCACATACACACATACACACATGCATGCACACATTCACACATGCACACACACACTTTTCTTTGCCTTCTGACCCCTTGATATTCCTACTCTAATTTGAGAAATAAATTTTCATAATGCTATAATTCCATTTCAGTGTTTTCCATATACTGTTCTTTAATGGAATAAGGTTATCAAGATTTCTAGTTAACCCTTTTCTTTGGATTTAATCACATGAGATTTGAGTTTTATAGCATTTTCGGGAATAAGTTTTGACCTGTTGAAATTGAGTAATTTATTATTTATTTGAGAACTGACTATGGTAAAATTGCATTATTCTTAAGCAATATTACTTGGATCAATTTAATTCTTTTTGTTACAGAATACTACTCTGTAATATTCATCATTCTTTGAAGTACTGCATAATACTATGAACTACTATTTCTTGTTTAAACATGATCTAACAACATTAATGCTTAAAAAATGAGAGGAACAGTTACATTATACTTAAATTAAGGCAATTTCCTAAAGAATATAGTTTCAAAAATGAGATCAGTATCATTGAGCTCCTTAATGTTAAAGGATCATAAATACTAAGAAATATGTGCATACTTTGATCCATTCTAGTCTGCTGGGTAACATGTATAAATATATTACTATGTATAGACAGAATGTTTGGAAAACAGAATGAAGAGTTCAGAACATTTCCAAAAGTTTTCTGGAGCAAGCCTGGTTTTAAAGAAAACGTTTAGGACAAGTTTATATCTCAATATGTCTTTTACCCTATGGAAAAGTCACTCCTTTCAGAAGATTAAAAGGACTAGATCTGGAAGACGCCTGATTAATCTATAGAGATCAAAGGCTTTTTTAAAAAGGTCTTCAGGGATTCAAGCAAGTATGGCCTTTGGATCTTGTGAATGTTTTATTCTTTACTTATTTTACCCAAACTGGATCTCCTAGTAACAATTCTAATTATATTTAGCATTTAACATTGAAATAGTAAGAAAAATGGAGTTTAATTAGGACTGAAAAATTATATCTCTTGTCTATAGCATTGATTTTTGTAGACCTTTTAAACAAGATGGGTTAAGAATATTAAAAGCCATGGGAATGCTATCCTCTGTGCAGTGTTCTTTATATTAAAGTCACTTCCTATAAGCCCCCCCACTTCTCTTTCCCTTCTGCCAGGCAGAGTACTGATCAGAAAGAATTGCATAGCCGTGTAGCCCTGAGAGTTTGGCTTCCCAGACGACAGACTCTGGCCTGCCAGGCTAGAACTTTCTATCTGTGTGAGCTTGGGCTAGTGAAACTTCAGTCTACTCATCTGCACATGTTACCTCACACACTATCACTGTCAGCATTAAGTTGAATGATGAGGATTTTGCTAGAAGGAAAATGGCTTGCCCAAATGCCTTAACTTTTGTTTTGATAAAATGTTGCTATAGGTCAAAATGGGCTTTGAGACATGTCCAGATGGATGGAGTCAGAAATATAGACTCCCAATTCTAAGAGGCCAGTGAGAACAAAAGGCAAGACCCTTGGAATCCTGACCCCTAACATGGGTATAGACTTTTCATATGTGCTCTGCACTGTCCTCTGATGGACTTGATAGTGCTAACATACCTGACTGAGATGAAACTGGTAAAAGTAGAAGATGGGAGGGATTTGAAGAAGAACTTCCAGCTTATGCGTCTTCAGGCAAAGTTCTTAATTTTTCTAAATCTGAGTTTAAATCTGATCATTCTTCCCCCTAATTCCTCCTCACCCACATAATCATAAACACCACTACCTCTAGATGCCCTTGCATGATGTTTAGGATAAAGTCCCAACCATGTCCCTTTAGATCTGACAGCTGCCTGTCTCACCAATCTGATCTCTCACTCATTCTCTTAGCTCCAAAAACAGTGCTTTGTTTCCAATGTCAGAATTGCTATTAGACATTTTTTGTCCCTGTGTTGTGTGACAGCATCTTCATCATCTGCCTGCAATGATTTTCACTCCCAGCGTCAGTATCACCACCCCCTTTACCTTAATAAACCTTAACAAATCTTAGCATTTTTTCTCAATGAGGCTCATCTGGTTCTGTTCCTGTTATATGTATCTTAGTTTCCTTCTTTTTTCGTATTCATGGCTTCACAATGTCCATTCCCTCATCAAATTCTGAGATATCACCATGTGTGCAGATGGTGGCGCTTAGGTGACGAGGGGACATGAAATCTACCGTTTTTACAGCTACATCCCAGAGTCTAGTCCCTGGCTCCTCCTAAAACTCGTTGATGGTTGAGTCAAGGCCTACCTGACTACCTCTGTAGACTGGTGAAGACTAATGAAGATGATGTATGTGCAGTGCTTAGCACAATTCTTGGCCATAGTGAATATCTCAGTCAGTGGTGCCTGTTGTTAATGATGCAAATGTTTACATAATGAATTTGTTTCATTTCTAAATTCTTTGGTGGGCACTTCTCTAGATGAGAGAGTGAAAAGAAGATAAATAAGCTGGCATTTGGTGACCATTCTTCTGAATATCATTTAAGTTTTAAACAAAATAAGATGAAACGGTGTGCCAAGCCTACAACTGGAGCCAGGACAAACAACGGCTTTGATCTGATGGATCCAGCGCAATTGTACATTTGCAGAAGCCTGGGGTCTGGCTGTGTGCCAGGTCTACACATCTGTAACCCAATCCATCAATCAGATGTCACCAGTTTAGAAATCTTTTTCCTTTTTATGCAGAAATATGAGCTACCTACATGTTAGCACTTGGAAAATGACTACAGTGAGCATCACATAAAAATACAATTTGCAAAATGTAATTATGGAGTGCACATGAAACTCCTATATATGAGTCTTCTTCGTGAACAATGAAAGAGGAATACTGTATCTACTGCTGGAATTAAAATAGGGTTTTCATAGTGGAAACTAGGTTATACAAACATTGGTGTAATAGTGGGATCACCTTTCATTGCAGTATTTTAAATAAATATGCAATTTATTTTCAGCTGATCAGGTCTCTTATGTTATCAACTTTACTGAAAATCTCACACAAGCCGGATAGTAATGATTCTTAGTGTTGGAAGAACCTTCATATGTCAGAGGAAAGAAGTTAATATGCCATGTGTCAGGGTGACACTTTAAATTCCATTTGTAAAGTCTGACCCAAAACTGTGTTAAAAGGGAGCAGTGGGAGACATTTGAGAAAGGACAGGAAAACTATATTTTCAACATTCTCCAAAGTATTATTCCTTTACCCTAGTAGCCCAAGACTCTGGCATCCTCTATGCTGCTCTATCAGTAGATTTGGTGTATTCATTAGGGATGCATTTGGCTGCAAGTAACAAAAAACCCAAACAGCAATGGCTTCAACAAATGGAAAGATTGGGTTTTACACATTACAGAAAATCATGGTTAGTTGGGTACTGGCATTGTTCACAAAGCATGACACCACAACAGACTCTGATTCTTTTATCTTTCTCATGTGCCCTCCCCAGTGTCTTGCAGTCCAAGATGGTTGCTTCTAGTTAGAACATCACTTCTGCTTTCAAAGCAGGAGAAAAGAGGGGAATCCATCTCCTTTCAATAGGAAATTGAAAGCTTGTACCAGCAGCCCCTAGGGATGGAAAAAGTGAATATTTAGCTGACAAGTGTTTTGTGAAGAAAAAGGGAGAAGTGGATATTGGGTAAGTAACTTACAGTGACATAGCACTTTGTGATTTTGTATTATCCTGGCTGTGGATGGGAAGCAGGGCAGGAAGTTGCTGAACTGGAAGAATTAATCATGCTTTCTTGGTAGGGAGTAAAAGAATAAAAGATTTGACAACCTATTTTTATTAACTTCCAAATCTGTAATTGTTTACCTAGGAAAAGAACTCATTGAAAGTATGTTGCCACAAACTTACATTTGAAAAATCATTGCCATTTTGAATAACATAGCTATCTTGAGCCCAGCTAGATGCATTTTTACCCGAAAGAAGATGAGAGATGGGGTGACCAGTGCCAGTGATTCTTAAGTAACTCTGTGGAGTGTGTATCCCTGCACTTTAAAGCTATCCCCGCCTTCCTCACGTCCAGGTTGGCATGTGGACTTTTGCCAGTTGAAAAGCTATCCTCCTACTTGCAGAAGCCACCAGAGCATTTTTTCTGCCCCTAATGGGAAGCACATGGAGGTCACTGAACGTTGGGAGCCCTTCTATGCTCGAATTATGTTTCTAAAGCAAGGGCTATGATAAAGTAACCTCTAAACATGATCCTGGCAAAAGTCAGTAGTCTTGCTTATTCTGGCTGCACTCCTGATGCAATCCAAGGCTCTGGGAAGATTTGCTTTAATTACAACCTCTTTTGCCCTCTTCTTTCTCTGACACTAATGCTCTCTTATATAATGTGCAGTGCAGTTACCAAAACTGAAAGTTTTTTTCTTGAGCTAATTAAATGGATGCAATTTGCACTTGGCTTGTTTTCTTTTAGGAGATCTGGTTAAATTAGCATGTGGAACTGTTTTTCCAAGGCACATATAACTTAAATTATCTTTCTGTAATTGAGGAGTCTGAATGAAGCTTTCACTTTTCTGTGACAGTGATAAAAAAAGACTTATGATAACTTCTAACATTTTAAGTATACAATAGCCTATGAAGAATGTTTCTTTTCAAAGCACTTTCTCCTTTTATAAAGATAAATTTTATTGTATATATTTATGTTTGTAACATGATGTTATGAGAGTCATATAGATGGTAAACTACAGGAAAGTAAATTAACACATCTATCACATAGTTACTTATGTGGGCCTTACACAAGAGCAGATTGAATTATTTAACAAAAATCTCTACTACAATACAATTTTATTAGCTTTAGCCATGTTAACACATGTTGTACATTAGATCTCAAGACTTGTTCATCCTTCACATCTGCTATATTATATCCTCTGACCTACATCTTCCTAGTTTTTCACCCCTTTTCTCCCCCTCCTCTACTGTTCTTTTATTTTCTATCTCTTTTTTCCTGATTCTACACATAAATGAGATTATATAATATTTTTCTTTCTGACTTGGCCTTTTTCACATGGCATAATGGCTTGCAGGTCCATTCATGAATGATAAAGGATAGGATCTCCTTTTTAAGGCTGAATACTATATTATATTATATACATTTTCTTTACTCATATGTCTATTGATGAAGTTAGATTGTTCCCTTTTCTTAGCTATTATAGATAATACCACAATGAACATAGGTGTGTAGATCTCCTTACAAGGTGATAATCTCAGTTTCTTTGGCTGTATACCCAGAAGAGTGATTGCTGAATTATGTGGTGGTTATTTTTAAAATTTCTTTAAGGCCTTTCATACTGGTTACCAGAATGACAGCATCAATCTATCTACATGCTCACCAAATGCATAGGGTTCCCTTTTCTTCACAACCTTGCTAACATTTGTTGTTTCCTGATTTTTTTGATAATAGCATCTTAGTGGATTGCCAGGTGGTATCTTATAAAGCCACGGCTTTAATATGCATTTCCCTGATGACTAATGATGTTGAGCAGCTCTTCCTCTACTGGCTGACCATTGTTATGTACGAAATGCTGGCCCAGGTCTTTCACATATCTATTAATTGGATTATTTTTTGATCTTGAGTTCTAAGAATTCTTTATAAATTTTAGATATTGGCCTTTTATCAAATATGTAATATAAAATGGTTTTTCCTAGTATTCATTTGCCTTTTAACTTGGTTAATATTTTTCCTTTGTCATGCCCAAGATTTTTAGTTTAATATAATCCCATGTATTTATTTTTACGTTTGTAGCTTGAGGTTTTGGTTGGACATTTTTTTCTCCTAAATATTCAGATAGGTCCTCATGAGAATTAATTTCCAAAAAGTTTTGCATGAAATATAATTAACAGAAATTAATATTTTAGTTAATGTTAGAAAGACTCCATTATTCATGAATCACAAAAATATTAGCATACATTAGAAATCTAGATCATATTATTGACCACAAAAGGAATAAATCTTAATTTTTGCTCTCAGTTCTACAGTAACTCAAAGTAACATGCATTAATTGAGCACCTTACTTATGTTGCAAGCAGTCTGCTCTGAATGTAGAGAAGAAATAGACACTGAAGTACCTGATCTCAAAGGACTCTTTTTTCTTTAAGAGGAAGCAGATCCTCAACTAGCAATGGGGCAAAGTCCTGATAAACTGCTTGTCAAACATCATAGCTTAGCTTTGCAGAGTATCGATTTACCTTTGTGATTATGTGGCTGACTGGGAGCTGGAAGCTGTGGGCCACACCTCTGCATCATCAGAGTGTCATGCTGAATATCACTAGCCCAAGAGAAGACCAAAACACACAACTAGAAGTATGATATCTTCTGGGATATCATTGGTGAAGCCATCGTAAATCTAGGACTCTGAATATTAACAGTGATCAAAAGGGCACAAGATGAAAACATTGTGAAACTGGGCTCATCGCTGTTGGACAATGATGAAGCAGAATATCAGAGAGAGTTTAGAGGGAAGGTCATGCCCCATAGTGGGGCTGAGGAAGGGAGAGAGGGGCATCCTGGGCAGAGGGAAACCAAGTAGAGGGTGCACAAAAGCACAGTAAAGGGGTAACAAAAATTTGAACTAAGTGCCAGTGACACTCTGACAAGGGATGAATTTGTAATACGTTGGAGGTAAATCCTGAACCCCTCAGGATTTGATTTAGCACCTTCCAAAAAGGTCCACAAAGACAAGACCTCACTTAAGATTCAAAATAATTCAGCTGCTCTTGTCTTTTTCATAGATCACCTGATCGGAAGCAAAGTTTCATTAAACACTAAATGGACATAATCTATTTGCATTTGAATATTGTACACACCTACAGCCCATGGCTATATTCACAAACTCTCTTTCCAAGGTATTTGCTCTTGGTACATAGCAACAGGCTGAGGACAAAATTTTTAAAAATGACGTAAGTATTTGATATGCATGTAGAAAAAATAAACCAGCTCTTCCACCAATCTGTATATCTCTTTTCTAGCCAAATGGAGGAGTTACTTGGTCACCTACCACGGCTTATGCAAAAAGCCTTCCAAACTCTGCCTGATAACTAGCCAAGCAGCAAACTGCCTTATTCATTAATCCTATGAATATGTCCTGAGATGCTAGGAACCAGGGAGAGAGAAATCAAGACATGATCTTTGCCCACAAGAGAGATGTAAACAGATATTAGCAGTGTGTGATAAGCACGTTATTAGAAAAGAACCAGAGATTTTAAAGAATGCAAAGGAGTGAGCTAACTCTATCTGGTGGCAAGGGTAAAATGTTACAAAGGAGGTGATACCAAAGCTTTGCAGGCTTTAATAGCAGGGAGAAAGAGGGACATGTGATGGCATTTCAAATGCAAGAAACTGTGAGGGTTATATTATTATTGCTGACTATTCCTTCCACCTCTGTATGATAGGTTTGTGTTTCTATGATCCAGTTAAGGTCAGATTTGGTTGTGTAACTTGATTAGGCTGAAATAAAATGTTGGTGGAAGTGTTCTCTGCTACTTCTAAGCAAAACCTTCCAGATCCATGTGTTAGTCAGCTTTTCAGTTCAGGGTTGCCTGACTCTATTGCTGTTAGGCCTGTGGCAAGGAAGAGAACACTGAGGCAAGGTGTATATGGTGGGACAAAGCCACTCACCTCATGGCCACTGGGAAGGAGACAGACAGACAAAGAGGGAGGAAAAGAGAGAGCGGGGGAAGGAAGGTTGGAGGGAAGGAAGGAAAGAAAGAGAGGCCTGGAGCACCGTATGTCCTCCTGGGGCATGTTCCCAGATACCTACTTCTTCTAACTAGACCCCACTGCCCAAGTTTCTACCATCTTCCAATGACCCATTAAGCCTGTTAATGCATTGGTGAGTTTACAGCCCTGATGATCCAATCACCTCCCAAAAAACTCCCTGCCTAAATATTGCTAGAATCCATCACAACAATCCAATCTGACTCTTTGCTGCTATGTGAGAAAACTATGTCCAGGAAGAAGCTTTTCTGCTTTACTCCAAGAATAAATACTCTTGAAGTAGAGCTGAGGCCAACCTGCATCTAACCTGTCATATAAGCTAGAGATAAGCTTATATGGGTGAGACCACTGAGGCATGGGGTCATGGGTGGGTTACAGCAGCATACCTTAGACAAGCTGGCTAACATATGTAGTAAATGCAAAAGCAGAGAGCTAGATAAAGGCAGAGTGTTTAATGGTAAGAATTTCAGCATTTAGAGACTAGGCAGTTAGAAATAAGCCAGAAAAGTATCTTGGGAACACATATTTGAAGAGTCTTAAATGTGCTACTAAAGAAGCTGAACTTTAATCTTTAAGTAGTAGAAAACCAGGGTTTGTTTGAAAAATGATTCTAATAGGAGTAGAAAGAGACTAGTATCAGAAAAATCAGCTAATAGTTATAATATTAATAACTACCACTTAGTGTACACATACTCTATGCTAACCATTTTGCACTTAGTAACTAAAGTAATCCTCTGAATAATCCTATGTGGTAGATATAGCAATGCTTTCTTTTTAAAACATAAGGAAACTGAGGCCCAGTAAAATTGACTAACTTACTTAAAGGAAAGAACAACTCAAATGAGGGCAAGGAGAAAAGAAAGAAAGAAGGAAGGGAAAAAACATGTATATACATGCACGAGATAGCTAGAATAATTGTACTGCTGATTTCCATTGATTTATTGAAAGGAAGAGTTAATGTTTAATTGTTTGATCAACCTGTATCTGGCAATCTGAGCAACTACTTTAAAGATAACAATATGCAATACAGTAACCGTTGTTAATGTCCTATCATCTTGTTTTGAAATCCTATATCCTTTTTATTGTTTTGCTTTTGTCTTTGTTTTTGTTATTTTGTTTCTACTCTTTTCCCTGTAAATAAAATTTTTAAAAAACTGACTAACTTAGCTGTACCACACCATAAGCGGTGACAGAGTCGGAACTCCATCCCAGACAGCCAGGCTGGGTGCTGAATCCATCCACATAACCACTATGCTATGTGCTCAGATCCCAGATAGCATCAGCATTTGAGCAAAAGAGGTGTGTGAATGTGTACAAGCAAAGGAGCATGAGTTAGAGATTAGGGGTAACTGAAATCAGGAGACCAGAGATAATGCCCATTTTTAAACTTGAGATGCAGCACAGGTGATGATACCATTAACAAAATGAGGAATGCAAGAAAAACAGTTTTGGGAGGAAAATGAAGAGTTCCATTTGGAATACATTAATTTTGAGAAAAATGTGAAGCAGCAGGTAGAGATTACCTATTGGCTCTCAGAATACAGTTCTGAGCCATGTGTGGTCATGCATACCTGTAATTCTAGCACTTGGAAGGCTGAGGCAGGAGGATTGTGGTGAGTAGCCTGGGTCAGCCTGAACTCCGTAATGAAACTCTGTCTCAAAAACAAGCAAACCCAAAATATAGTCATGAAGCTCAAGAGCAATGTAGGATGGAGACAGATCCAGCTGGGGGAGAAAGTTGAGAATGGATTAATTCACCATGGCATACAGGGAGAGCAACGGGAGAAGGGCATCAGAAACAGAAATTAGAGCAACTCCATCATTTGAGAAGTAGATCTGGGTGGAGGATCCTGGGACATTTTAACTGAGCATGATGAAAGAGAGGAAGGTGTCAGAGCATAGAGGATGGATTTTCAAAACGATAATTATCCTCAGTGACTTAAAACTGGAAGAATCGTGAGGTAATCACAGCCACTCCTGAGGTGCAATCCTGCAGGAATTACTGAGAAGCAGGAACCCATGGCTGCATGAGCACTGTACATCATGAGCACCCCATGGAGGATGGGTAAGGATGTAACTGGGTAGATGTGGAGAAAAACAGAAAATGAGCTTTCCCAGTGATGCCAGTCACAGGCTTGAGTGCTTGTTTATAACTCCAGAACTGCTTATGGACTTTTCAAATAACAGGTTCCCATAAATGGAGGGGGTGCATTGCTTTAATTTACAGGAATTGCATGATTCCAAACATGGTAATGAAAAGGATTTGAAAGTAAAATCTTTTCTGGAATGCTCCACTACCTGGAACAACCAGCTTGTTTAGATTCATCTCCACGTGTTCTCCATTAACACTTATTAAATTTCAACAACTTATAACTAGTTAGAATAATATTAAAGATATTTACATAGAATTCTTTGAGTTTTTTGAAAGAATTTTTTGCGTATGGATAACTCAAAGTTATACAGAGTTTATTATGGCATATTCAATGGGGAAGATACCACATTCATGCTTTATAGTAGAAGAAAATGTTATTTTTTTGGTATGCAAATGAATTCCTTAGCTAGGTCATCTCAGATTGCTGTAGTACATTGATACGGTGTTTGAAAAGTGTTGCATTAAAACAAAGCTTGGAAACTTGGGGTTAAACAATCTTAATTTTCTTTTATTTTTTCAGACTCTGAGAACCTTTATGTTGATTTATATAATACAGCTGTAGAAATAGGTATAGTAAATGGTAGGTACTAAGCTTATCTGACCGTAGATTCCTTGTTTTATTTTTTCATAAACACTTGACCTACTTTATCAAATGTCCTATGTGGTGCATTATATTTAAAATGCTTGCTGCTCCTCCCTCCAGGATTCTTTTCTATAGATGCATTATCCTTACCACTGCACTGAACACAGGAACAATCATCCAACCTATTTTGGCCAAGGTGGCTAGAGGACATCTGTGTCACTTCTTAGCAGATACTCAAAAGACAGCTGTTGTTCAACTATTGTTTTCACCCTTCTGTATAAGACCAACCGAGTCATAGGAAGAACTTCTTCTGATATCCATAGTCCTGCCGTGTCCTATGATGGAAATGGAAATACATATGAAATAAATTGCCATTAATATTTTGAATCATTTGCTATCACAGCTTACTTAGCCAAAGTTTACTAATATATACTTCCTCTAAATTACCTGATCCTTTCTCACTTATTACAGGTACACACTTTCAGTCTCAGACTTCTAAATGTTGAAATGTTCTTAAAATTTTTACTTGTGCCAGAGCAGTAATTCTTGAATGTAAATGGAAAACAAAAGGAAAGAAAAATATATACATGAAACATAACTTGATCGTTAAACTCTGCAATCTAGAAGTTACCTGAAGTGTTGTCAAAAATGGATATTCTGATTCAAAGAACCTGAAGTGGGTCCAAGGAATCTGAATTTTAAACCAGATGTCATCAACCAGTGAAGATATTACTAAGGCAGGTGACCTGTCAGCCAAACATTGGGGAATATTGCTTGAAAGCCAATCATTTGCTTAGCTTTAAATACATGGTAGTATGTTTTTAAAGAAGTACTATTTCAGTAGAAGATGGCATCATGGAAGGTCCTCTGCTGAGTTACCACAGGCATGTGTAAAATTGGTTTAGTTTATAGTCATGATATTTCAGTGCAAAATGTTTTATGTATAAAATAATGCTTTTATCATGTTTGAATGCCCTATTCGAAAGTATGGCTCTAAGTGATCCTTATCTCTTTAAGAAAAAGCAATCTGGTTTAAAAAGTTTAAATTATGCTATCAATGAAGAACAAGGGTCATTTCAGTTACAAGTTACAGAAACCTAATTCAAACTGATATAAGAAAAACAAATGTAATGGTTACAAAACTAAAGTATCCATGGTTTTTGAGAGAATGAAGTTTAGTTACTGGTTGATAGGGCCAGAGGAATTGGGGATAAGATTTGCCTTTGGGAAGGTACTGGGATGAGGATGCTATCAGGCAGAGCAAAGATAGTGTGGAGATTCTTAGGGGATAAAAACCAAGTAGTCGGGATACTACCTCTCTAACCTGGGGACACAGCTAAAGGATATTGTCTTGGTTACTTTTCTCTCACTGCTGAGACAAAATACCTGATGCCCAAAATTAAGGAAGGAAAGGTTTATTTAGTTCACAGTTTGTGGAGGTTTCAGTCCATAATCAGCTGGCTCCAAGGCAGGGTGGCGTGGTACAGGGGCAACACTTCAAGGTGGCACAAGACAGCAAAAGCAGCAAGAGCAAAAGGGAGGAGCCGAAGCAAGCGGCCTCTTTCCCTCCCTTACACTTTATGCAAACTATCCACCTCAGACGAGTGTAGCACTCACACCCATAATCCCAACATTGGGCTACAAATCAATCATAAACTGTAGAAGCCTGCCCCATGATTGCATGAGGCTTTGTGGGGACATCCAGATACAAACCATACTTAGTTAGATACTCAAAAATTGGCTTCAAGTATCTGTTTCTTTCTATCTCTTAAAGCCTCAGTTTCTTCCATGTTTGCTTCATTCTCAGCAAACTCTTGCATGGGAAACAAGATAGTGACCAACTCTTTAGTAATCTCCAAACTCTGTCTCATTTGGATACAGAGCAATCTTGACTGGCACTAAGGTCAGAGATGGTCACTGGAATGAACCTGGGCCATGTATCCACCCCTGGAGACAGAAAATAGGTCAGAATGACATGATTTACAGCAGTTCCCCAAAGAGGCACTATTACCAGCAGAAATGGGGGCGGGGAAACATGGTTTGGATATACTTCCAAATGTTCATGTGTTGGAAACTTAATCTCCAAATTCATGCTAATGCTATTTGCAGGTGGGACCTTTGGGAGGTAATTAAGATTAGATGAGGTCATGAAGATGATGTTCCCATGGTGTTAGTAGTTTTATGAGAAATGGAAGAGAGAGCCAAGCTAGCATACTTGTTCTGTCTTGCTATGTGATACCCTCCACCGTGCTGATGTACCAGATGCCAAACAGATGCTGGCACCATTCCCTGGGAATTCCTAGCCTCCAGAACTATGAGCTAAATAAGCTTTTATTCTTTGTAAACTACACAGTCTTGGGAATTTTATTATAGGGATAGAAGACAAACTAAAGAAGAAATAGGAAAAATCAATATGGTGTCCCCATTACAGATTTGACAACACTTCTATCTGGATCAGCAATCTGGTAGAAAAGGAAGTTCACAAGCCAGAATGTTTTTCCCCAAGGGAGATTTTCTCTAAAATGAATGCAACAAAAAATTTTATTTAAAAATGTTTGAAATAAGAAAATAATCTCTATCCTTGCAGGGGAAATAAAAGAGGGGAACTCAATATTATAGACTAAAGTTAGGTCTAATTGCAGTCATGGGATCCTATATTTTCTATTGCAAGGTTGTTAATAAATTTCTCCACTAGATATTTTGAACCTACATACCTATTAACCTTGCTTTAAATTCATAACTATTTTGATTGCATGAAAGCCAGATTTTCTGCAAATGTATAAAGGTTAAGGAAAAAATGCTGGCAACTTCTTGTCCCTTTATGCCAATAACTAACGGTCAGAATCAGAGCCATTTGTAACAAAAACTTCTCAAAATATCACTGAGAAAAGTAGTTAAGTTTTTCTTATGATTTCTATTAACTCTCATGATAATAAATCAAGATGGCCAATATTGTCTTTTTATAGAAGCGTGCTTATTTTGTTGTGCCTTTCTATTTACAGTTCATATTTTCACTTGTTTATTATCATGCAAAAATTTTGGGACAAGGTAGTCCATAAGTAAAGTTTCTCCACTGACCTATTCCTTCTACCCAAAGAAAGCTTCCTCTGTTTTTGTGTCTGAGAGGATTAGTGTTTTTGATTGTGTGTTGCATCGGTATGGCACCTTGCACACAAGTCTTCAACAAATGTTCGTTAATCAGTGGCTCCGCACAGGATCATTGTGTTTTACATCATGCTACAAATCACTGAAGAACAACAGGATCACTCCTGAGACAACCTGGCTCTCTTCCAAGATCTGTATGCCAGGGACTTGGGAAATTCCAAAAATGAGATTTTTACTAAGTGGCTTCTTTTTTAAAAATACTTTAAATTTTTAATTAACACATAGTAGTTATACATATTTATGTAGTACAGTGTGATATTTCAATACAGGTATGCAATGTCTTCTATTTAAAATCAGACAAATTGGGGCTGGGGATTTAGCTCAGCG
>NW_004955426.1:23134643-23138637 GCF_000276665.1 Chinchilla lanigera | reverse complement strand
TCTGAACAAACATTTCTCAAAAGCAGATGTACAAATGGTGAACAAGTATATGAAAAGTTACTCAAACATCACAAATCATTGGGAAGTGTAAATTAGAACTACAGTGTGGCATCATCTTACCTCAGGTAGCATGGCTATAATCAAAGACAAAAATAACATGTTGACTTGGATGCAGAGAAAGGATAACTTATGCACCACTGGTGAAAATGTAGATTAATACAGTCATTATGGAAAATAGTATAACTTTGTTTTTTAAATGAAATCATAATATCTGCTTTTACTTGGTAATACTCCAAGCATAAAGTAGAACATGACTGACATTTATTTAGGAAGAGAATCAAACTGTAGCTAGTTGTGGTTGAGAGCTTTGGCACAGGAGTTGCAACATCTGACTGTCCAGAGGAAAAAACTATGATGCAAACAATCCACTTACAACTTGTATGATCATGCAGATCAAGTATTTCTACCCTTTTTCACTTCATGTTTCATCTTCTGAGGGGTTGATATGAGAACAAGTGTGTTTATCATCTTCAGACCATTATTGAAAACACTACAGAGCCAACCAGGAAGCCAGGCTCTCCTGATTCTGCCAGTTTCTGGCTACAGGGAGGTGATAAATGGCTGCCACCTTGCTGAGCATTTGGGAACTGAAAAGGTCAAGGACATGGAAGGCTTCTCTCCCCATCTCTCCCCACTCTGCCCCCCTCTCTCCCTTTCTCTCTCTTTCTCCCTTCATCCGCAATAGCCTGTAGAAAAACTGTTAGAATGGGAAGAGAAGAGAGGCAGGAAATTGAGTTGGCTAGACACTCTATCTAGATGTCCAGAAACAAAATCATAGCAGTAGTCTTTTTCACCTGGTATCTTTGAGTAAGGTCTTTCACCTTGATCTTTTCGTGAAATTCTTGTTACCCTGAATACCTGTGTATGTTATCAGTGTCAGCTGAGATCATTGATCCTACTGACAGCTTGATTAATGATCTTTAATTCTATCTCAGATAAATGCGTCGTGGTTCAATCCATGGTTTTGCTTATGTGAGTACTTTGGGATTGTGTCCACAGATCTGTTTCTACTTAAAGAGTTAGTTTTCAGGTTGTTACCGTACTCAACCTCACAAGTTTGTAATTTGGGTGTATCAGGATTTTGGCCCAAATCGCTCCCCCCAATAGACATACAAGAGAATCCCAGGTAGAAATAATATATACTTGATTACTTGGTCCTTTCTTATCACAGGCAATTAACTACTGTATCCAGATAAGTCTCTGCTGACATTGTAGTGATACTTGCCAAAGAAGCTGTCTAATGTCACATTAACATCTGAAAAATGATGACCAACCTGGCATCGGAGCCCTCTTCCACTGGTGGCTCTGGCGGCATGTTGGCTCTTGGCATTAACAGTTGTTTGCTCGTTGAACAGTGTCATGTTTCTAGGCTCCAAGTGCTGGTTCACATTACAGTCAAGTGGAAGCAAGAAAATTCAAACAAACCTTTCATGGAAAGATATGCTTGCCACAATTTTAGTTTTTTTCGTAGATGGACAGAGAAAAGTGAGATACAATCTCTCTTAATTTTTCAAAGGTTTTTGACAGAAAGAAGTTGTGGAACTGCAGACATAGGCCAATCATGTTAGAGCTGGAAATCAGGCTGGACTCTACCTTTGTGGAAGTGGTAGTAGGGGAGAGATGAGGGTGGTGTGTGGGTGTGTCCACAGGGCCAGGGAAATGCAGCAGAGGGTCACAGGGCTTGGAAAGTCGGGGACAGGGAAATGGCTTCCTGGGCAGGTAACTGCATTAGGCACATGGGCTAAGTGACCATGGAGGCTGTGGGAAGCAGTACGGTAGTTGGATTCAAGAGCATTAGTCAGCCAAAGTTATGGCATCAGCTGGTATTAAGGTAAAAACTCTAATCCTGGGGGTGGGTGGAGGTTATAGGGATGGCCTAAGACAGAAGCAACAAAGTGATTAAATCCTAAAGCAATTTAGCTACAACCGTAGCTTTAGTCACAGGAGAGAGGATAGGGGCACTGATATTCATTGATTATCTCCCGCATGCCTGCCAGACACTGAGCTGGACTACAGAACATACTCGTTGTGCTCAACAAATCTTTATTGAGCACCTATAACATTACATGCACTGTACTAGGCCTTGCAGAGAGCAGGGGAGAAAACAAAATCACTGCCCCCTTGGATCTTCCATTCTCACAGTGGAGACCAAAACAAACTAAGTAAATAAACCTTACCCTGCATTAGAGGGTAATAAGAACTTTTAAAATAGAGTAAACATAGTAGAGATATAGCAAGTGTACAGAACTAAAATTTTAAGGGGGTTGCAGGGAAGGGCTCACAAAAAGTGGCATTTGGGCAAATCCTTAAAGGAGTTGAGAGAGAGTACCACGCAGACGTCAGGAGGCTGCACGTCATAGGCACAGAGGGTAGCGCACCTTTCCTGTCCATCAAAGTGAAAAGCTGGTAACTCAGATATAAAACAAGCCCAAAGCGATGAAAAGAGCAAGCTTAACCAGCTTCTTTTCACACCTACTATTCTGCATACCTGAGCTAAACGGGTTTGAGACAGGTCTACCTGTTATCCAAATTCACCTTTTAAATGTCTCCTAAAGACAGGATTGGTCTCTGCAGTGGAACAAGGATGAGCCTATAGATGGAGATCACTAGATCGGGATGAGAGTAGAGAAAGCGGGCAAGAGTCAGGGAGCCTATCACATTTTGTGGGTCAGTGGACTGCATAAGTATGTTTGTTCATTTGTGTCCCAAACCACAGCGCAGTAACTAGCTACCCACGGACTGAGCAGAGCCACTAGTGGATCCCTGACAGTCCATGGAAGGCTGTCCTGCAGTCCTTGTGTTTGTCATCATTCAGACATGAAACAATTCAGAGTGGTCTCTTAACATGGATAGGAAGCTACATCTGGGCAAAAAGTAGTTGGCTAGCACACTGGACAATGAAACTAGATTTCAAACTGATCTTTATACTTGAAGTAAAGTGGGTCCTCTGTACTGTGGGTTTCAGATCTATAAATTCAATGAATTGCTGAACAAAAATACTTGAAAAAATTGTGTCTGTACTAAAACATGTAGAGATTTTTTTCCTGGTCATTATTCCCTAAACACTTCAATATAATGACTATTTACTTCATTTACATTGTACTACGTATTACAAATAATCTAGAGATGATTTAATGTATACTGACCAATATGCATAAGTTATATGCAAATTCTGTGTCATTTTATGTAAAGGATTTGAGTGTTCAGGATTTTGGTATCTTGAGGGGTCCCTGGAACCAGTCCCCTTGGGTACCAAGGGAGGACTGTTCCTATTTCTGTTGAGTATATGTCTAGGCATGCAGAAGTAGGACTGTTTTAAGAGAATGAAAAGGAGCTTATAGCGTTAACAGTAACACTGTGATCACAGGTACAGTAGGGAAGGTTTGAATAGGCTCAAATAAAAGTGAAAAAGTCCAGAGCTCAGAATAGAAAAGGCTGTGACTGTGAGGATGCAAATAGAGTAGAATTTAAGCTGTGAACAGTGGTGTGTGTGTACAGACAGGCGTGCAGCTTATAGAAACCAAGTGACAGCAGTATGAGCTACTGAAAGGCATCTTTAAAGAGCCAGAAAGACCTGAGTTTGAATCTTGGTCTGCCAAATGTGACTATGTGACCAGGGTGGATTATTTGACCACTCAAAGCCTTATATTTCCATTACAGAAAATTTGGTTGTTAATAGGGTTATATACATTCATTCGCCAACTATGGATTCAGTACCTACTTATGTGCAGAACACTGGGGATTCAGTGATGGACAAAAAAGGAAGGATCCTTGTCCTCTTGATTTGATGGGGAAGGAACAAAGTAAACATTGGTCATTTAATTACAATTATGGTAAATGTAATGGAGGAATCTAATCAGGCTAGGGGATCTGGGAGGCTTCCCTGGGAGGCCAGGGAGACAGAAGCCAGGCCAAGAGTGGTGGTGGGGGGGGG
>NW_004955426.1:23117586-23134543 GCF_000276665.1 Chinchilla lanigera | reverse complement strand
TGAGAAATTCCAGGCAGATGAAACAGCACAAAGGAAACCTGAGGAGATGAGGGGCTTGGGATGTGTGGGGTAGAGGCAGTGAGTGTGGTTATGTGCAGAGGAGAGGACACCAGATGGCAAGGTGGCTTTCAGTGATGGGCTTTGCTTTACTTGCTTTTTAACTATTTTAAATTGTAGATAATAGAAAGGCTGAGGAATGGAGAGAGTCGTGACACAATTAGGCAAATGCAAAAATACAAGTTAATGTGTGGGTTTGCGTTTCAGTGTTCATCGATGCACTCATTCACATCCATGTGTTATATGGGACTAAGTAAATCTGATAATATCTGAAATTATTGAAATGTCAGTAACCATTAAATGGATGAAGGCATCAGTAGTGACTTAAAAGTTTAACACAACTTAGAAAAAAGTTATGTTACACGTTATTTAATTCCCTTTGCTCTGATATTAAATTAGTTCTCCTTAAGTAGATTTCCATTCTAGGAATAGTAGCTAATATTTAAGCGCTTGCTATCCATCAAATTCTATTATAAGCAACATGTAACTGGTATATTTTCTCACTGAATCCAGAGAGGTGGGGTTTACAATTTTCCCTATTTTCCTGAAGGAATAGACATTGAAAAGCACATGGATCCACTGGCCTAGGATCACCCAGTAGTAAGACCAGAGTCAGAATCTGTATTCAGGCACCGATCCCCATTCACAGATTTCCAATAACTATGCTTAAAACTTTGAAAAAGAGGCCACAGATGAGCAGTACAAATATCTAGTTAGTTTGATCACTCCACTTCTCATTTTAAATTCATAAGTTGGCACTGTACCTTACACATTAGTCTCTTGTGAATTGATTGTTATAACTCCAGTCATCTAGTCATCTAAGGTTCCATTTCCTTCTGTGGAATTAATAAGGCTGAGCTTCCAAACCTGCAAATCCAGGTGTGAGTCAAGGGCTAGACCACAGAGAATTATAGGAGACGAGATTAGGGAGGTAGGAGAGAACAAACCTTTCAGGCCTTGAACACCACATAAGTATTTTGGATTGTTCTGGGCATAGAGGAATGTATGAACTCCTTTAGACCTGCCTGGAAAGAGAAACGTTGAGGAGACATTTAATGATTTTTCAAGAGAAGCTTCTTGATTAGATAATTTTGAGACACTTTTCTCCAAGTAATACAAAAAGATAAGTGGGTTTAAACTTTACCAGAGAACAATTGTACTGTGTTAGAAAAAAGCAATACCTGGTTGTTAGTGGATTATAGAAATTTATAGAATTGACCTTAGTTCTGGATGTATTCACAGGCAACTTTCTGCAAATAAAGGGTTCTGCAAGTGAGTCCGACTTAGGCAAAATACTTCATCTCTCTCTTAGATATTCATGATGAAAAATTAGTGTATTAAGGTTTCAGGAAAAAATGCACACTAAAAGAAACCTTTTAAATACTGTTTAACTCCAAATTTATTTGACCATGAAATTTTTTTCACCAAATACTTTTCAACATCCTATAGAAACATGGTAGCATCTACATTAATACTGAGTTGTAGTAACATGATACTGTGGTACAAAATTTGTAATGCCATCAGGTGTGGTTCTGAATTTTGTAGAGCTCAATCTATAGGGCAAGGGAGAAAAAGAGGAGACAAGAACAGATAGTTTGTTTTTAGAGAACTGTTCTCAAATAATGGTAATTACTTGCATATATAACTTGGTTCTGAACCTGATCACTGATTTTGTGACTAAACATGTTTAATCTTTGGTTTTGGAAGATGAATTCTCAGCCTGAACTTATGCTCTGCAATTGTTTGAACTTGGACTACTCAGCAGTCCACAGAGTCCACAGGCCCGTCAGGAAACACTACGGCTTATTCATTTTAAAAGTTTTAGTCAGGGCGAGATACATAAAAAATACCTCACAAATATCTTTTGAGTAGGGGCTTGGGATTTAGCTCAGTGGCACAGCACCTGCCTGGAAAGCGCGAGGTCGTGAGCTGGATTCCCGGTACCGGAAAAAAAAAAAATCTTTTGAGTAAATGAATTAATATATAATTGAATGTATAATTATGATAATTACTTGTCCCCATGTGAAAGATGGTTACAAAACCAGTAGGTATCATGTCAAATCTAGGATAAATTTTAAATAAAACAAGTCTTAGAAATAAGCAAGATTTCTTTTTGGTTGTTGTTGGGTAAAAATTTAACAAATGAGATCTATTTTTGTCTGAATTATAAATACTGAAGAGAGAAGCCTCTTCTAGCAAAAACTGGGTAATGTTATTGAGTAGCATTGTCTTTTAAGAACATGAATAAATTTGTGTGAATTGGGTAAGTCATTTAATCTGCTTGTTTTCTTGTCTCCTGGACTAAATAATCTCTAAGATCATTTTCAGTTTAAAAGTGTCTATGAACCTATTCATTTATAAATATGATGCCTTGTGCTTTTTTTTTAATTTCCACATTGGAAAAGTACATAATCTTCATTATAAAACCAAGTTTGAGTGCAGATTGAAAGGGCCTCAGGAAAGCACAGAATTCCAGAATGTTTTGCAAGAATATTCTCACTCATTACAGGAATGCTCCTCAGAGGAAAACAAGAGCTCTAAGAACAGACTTCCCCACAGAGCAGCTGTGAAAAGGCTCCTTCATTGAGGATATGAATCTCAGCAAAAGCAGCACTCTTGTCCAGGGCAGTCTTGATGACGGTGAGCCACTGTGAAGACTAGTGACACAGAAAGGTCCTTTACAATATCTGGGTATCATTATGAGGCAACGCTAACACAAATGCTTTACTTATACTAACTTGTTTGCTCTAACCATAATCCTGTGCACTGATCATTATTATTATCACCATCATTTTAGAGGTAGGCAAATTGAAGCATACTATGTCTAACTGGCTCAGGATCATGGACCTATTAAATAATGGAGCCAAATTTGAATCTAGATTCCTTCCTCTTGAGCACTCTGCTATATGTCATCTTGGGATACCATATAGCCCTGGCAAAAGCTGAAATAGACCAAAGCAAGCAAACATATCGGAAGGCTTGTATGCCACATGTGGTCAGGGCCTGAGGCAGATAAATTAATAAAGGGCCTTCTTGCTGTTCATACCTATCTAACAAATCTGTGGCTCACTTTAGCCAGAATTAAAGGACTTATAGAATAGAGTTTTCAGGGAGAAAAGAAAACTGAATTTGAACTAGCTTTAAAGAACAGGATTTTGATAGATAAAGTAGGAGGAAAGCATCTCAGGTTTGAAAAACTGTGAATTTTAGGATATGTCAAATGGTTTGTCAGCCCAGATTGGTTTTTTGGGGTTTGTTTTTTTTTTTTTTTGTCTTCTTAAGACAGGGTCTCACTATGCAGTTCAGGCAGGCCTTGAGCTCACTTTGTAGCCCAGGCTGGTCTCAAACTCACAATGATCCTCCTGCCTCAGCCTCCCAAGTGCTGGGATTACAGGCATGCATCACCAGCTAGAGCCCAGATTGTTAAGAAACACAGTGGAGAAATGATATTTGGCTACCAGAAGGTTCTGAATGCTTCACAAAGGAGTCTAAACATGATTCTGTAGGCAATAAGAAGCACTTTGACTTTTACCTTGGAATACAACTGTGGAGATGGCATAATGAGTTATAATCTAAGCAGGAGTGATGACAAATTAAATCAGGGCAGTTTTAGTGACAAATGCAAAATCGGGTGGCCTGGTAGATGTGATGTGGTGCTCAGACTTCCTCTTTAGGAATAAAGGTCCCATTATCCAAGTCACTGGGAATGTGGGCAAACAGAGAGCCCCTCAGCTGTGAATCTCTTTTACCAAAGGTCATGCCCTCTTCCTGGGAGGGTGGTAACCAGCCAATGATTGATCTTGTTGTAGGGGAGGAAGGGCTCTGCCTCTCGCCACAACTTGGGACAGTTTAGAAGGGTCATCCATCCCAACTTCAGAACTCTGTGCATTTTAGGTAAATTATTTTCTCTGCCCAATCCTGATTCCTTCTCTTCTCCTTAATCTCAAGAGCATACTCTAAGCAACCTCCTCCACACTGACCTGTCTCAGAGTCTGTGCCCTACAAAATCCAGCCTGTTTCTTGTGGTTGTAAGGTGTGCAGTAGAAAGAAAACCCACAGGTAGGCACTTAGGCAGAAATGTATCAAGTGAGAAGGAGAAGTCAAAGGTGATTCCCAGGAGGGTAGCTAGAAGGATGGTCATCTACATAAGTTCACATGTCCCTCGCTTCCTCAGTGGCCCCTCAGTGACTTGTCTGATCTTCTTCTTGATGTTTACAACTAACTTTGATATATTCATGTTCTAAAACCTCTCATTGTGCACAGAAGAATGTTAAAAGTCCATGTCATTCTTACATGGTTCCACATACTCTGGCCTCAGATAATTCTCCTATGTCCCCAAGATTGTTGTGTTCCAACCACCTGTCTTCCTCACAGTTCTGGAGCATGCCAGCCACATGCCTAGTGATGCCCTACAGGTTCCTGTGGTCCCTTCCCTCACTTCATTTGGCTCTGCTCCAAAGCTCTTCTCAGAAGGCTTCCTCCATGTATCCTGTTCAGATCATCAACCCTTGTCATTCTCAGTTCCTTAAACCCACTTCACTGTTTCCCTAAAGTACACACATATTTGTTTTTTCTCTCTACTATGGAAGCTTCATGGGGACAAGAGCTTTCTTTTTCACTCTTATATTCCTAGTCGTGGACATAATGTGGATGTGTGTTACTGAAAATCAGGGACATAGGAGGAGTATGTTTTTAGCAGAAAATATGATTTTAAGTTTAAATATGTTGACTCTGAACAGCCATATGGGAGTCACAGCTAATGTTTAGAAGACAATTCCCAATTCAGGTTTCATGATAAAGGCAGAGTAGAAGGAGTTCCTCAGAACATCCAGTGCCCTGTGGAATATATGGGAGAAAATGAGCTGGAGCAGCAATTCCTGGGTTGTTCTGGGCAATAGCAGTATCATGAAAGTCTCTTTGAAATAAAGAATAGAATGATCATACTCTTGCAATAAGACAAGGCCCAATTCAAACAGGTTGAATAAAAAGAAAATTTAATAAATGAACAAAGAAAGGAGAAGAGAAAGAAAAAGGGGGGAAGAAGAAGTTAATAGGCTCAGGTAATTGCAAAGTCCAGAGATTCAATTTGAATCATATTAGGATTCAAGCGATAATCCCGGAGTTGGGTCTGTCTGTCTCCATTTCTCAGGTATACTTTTCTCTCCTCTGACGTGACTGCATTTCCATCCAGGCTCTTTCCAAACAGACCCATTCTGGGTTATAAAGCCAGGGAATGGAGACTGACCAGAGTTCAGGCACTAAGAGTGATAGAGGACCGGCTTTCTAAAGGACAATCCAGATATTGCTACTAAAAAAGGTTAATGAATGCTGGGAAGTGGCCTCCTGTACATTATATTTTATTATCACATCATATTTGTAATTAAAGATCCACAGTAAACTCAGGGTTATAATTTATAGAGCTCCTTAATTTTATTTAACTCAGTGTTATCCAATCTTTTTTGATCAGGGAGCCCCTTTTCATGAAATTATAACTTCCTAATGCTTTTGAACAATAGTGAACCAGAATATAAAGATACAAAAAAAAAGGAACTAAGGACAATCTGTCAAAATATAGATTTATTGCTGCATTAGTTATTGTGAAGAAGCTTCTTTATTGTTCCTTCCCCCTTGAATAGCAACTTAAAACCATGGAAAAAGTATTGATATCAAACCAATTGATATTTCTATAAATTTTAACTTTTTGTGACCAAAAAGGGTTTAAAATCAAAGGAACAATAAATTTCCTATATTTTTATGCTAAAGATTATATGTTAATTTCTAATACTTGTATGAGTTATAAATAGAGCTTGGGTCATTGAGAAATTAAATAATCAGGTTTTAAGCATTCAGGTCTAAAAAACTTCATCTATCATTGATAGGAACAAAAATGAATGCGTGATTAAAAAAACATTAAATTTGAAGGAACATCTATTTTCCTGGCAACTCAGATTAATAAAGTACATTTTGACCATGTTTTCAGTCTTTGAATGTAAATTTCATGAGAATAAGGGCTTTGTTTGCTCTCAGCCATAGCATTATCATCTATACGTAGCAAGTACGCAATAACTTTCTTTACTGAATTTAAAAATCTAACAGCGATAGCAGCAGCACATTTTTATCCCACATCATTTCCTTTCTCACCTTCCATGGGTATATAAAGGCATTTCCTACCCATCACACTTCTTTTTATTCAGGAGTGCATCTTCCCTTCATCACTACATAGTCATTTGGAACTTTCTATTCTTTTGATCTTCTCTCTACTTTTGCCTAAATTAATTAGAGCTATGTTTCTGACAGTTGTAGGAAAGGAATCTTCATTGAACATTGCTAAGGTTTAAATCTAGATTGCCCCACCACCATCACACACACAAAGTCTCATGTGTTCAAAGGTGAGGCTTTCAGAAGGTGATTGGATCCCGGGAGTGATACACTGATCAGTGGGTTAATCCACTGACTAGTTCCTAGCTGAATGTGCTGTTATTAAGTAGAGCTTGATCAAAAGAGGTGGGGTTGTCAGGGGGGCTGTGACCTAGAAGGGTTATCTCCCTCCCTGGCTCCTCCCTTGTATCTCTGCTTCCTGGACGCCATGTGAGCAGCTTTCATCTGCTATGCCCCCCTGCCATGCTGTTTCTGCCTTGGAAACAGCTGACTGTGGTCTGAAAATGAGCAAAATAAACCTCTCCTCCTTTAAGCTGTGGGTGTGTCATGTATTTTATCCCAGTGACAGAAAAAGAACAATCTTAATTCATGTCAGCCAGACTGAAAACTAAGTTAATAGAATACTGACATGCTTTGTTCTTCCAGTGAAAAATTTTATTATTCTCTAAAGATGAACAAAAATATTCAAAATCCAGGAATCAACTATTCTAGTATAATTCTAACAAACTGCTCTGTTACTAAATTGCTCTGTGTAAAATGAAGATATTATAAGGCATAAGTAAAACAATACACTGTAAATCCAGTGGAAGTATCCGGGAGGTATCCTGGTAGTAGAGATTTTGAAAATAAAGATACTCTGAATCTGGAGAAAGGAATGATCCATCAGAAGACAATGGCATTGTGAGACTCTGATCATGGGGTCTCAATGCAGAGGCAAGTGGGCTGGGGAAGGAATGAAGTGAGGGACAGCCATATAGAGAAGCAATACTAAACTTAAATGCTTAATACACCAGAAACACAAATCATTTTTCTCAGTGAACTACAAAACAGGTGTTTACAAGAAAGATTCATTCCAACAGAGACAGAGAAGAGCAAATTGAACTAAGGAAAAAAATAGAATTCAGTGCATATCCTTTGTTCTGGAAAAAGCTCCACATGTTATAATCAAATCCCAACTATGTCAAAGTTTCACCTACAGAGGAGCGAGTTGTGGGTGACAGTCCAGTGAAGCTTCTAAAACAAGGAGTGGTAGGAGAGGGTTTAGAGGCCAGCACTGGCAGTGGAATACAGAGTTCAGGTTTGGAGGGTAGGCCTTGGGGCCAGACAGCAGTGGTTTGGATGGTGCTGCTGTCCACAGCTGTGTGGCCTCTTGCAAGTTACTTAACTGTTTTCCTGGTTCATAAATGGAAATGACAAGTTTTTGACAATTCCCAGAGTCATAGGAAGAGTGAGATGAGTTGGAACACAGTATCTGGCATGTTATAAATGCTTAATAAGTTTTCATTGATGTTATGTAGTGGCTGAGTATTTGAGCCCTACTTTTAGCCAATATCTTCTAGATTGTTATACATTATGACTTTGGAATTAGGCAAATTTGTGTCCTCAAATCTTTGTTATTTTACTTCTTTGAGCTTTGGGTTCTTCGTATGCAGAGAGATTAGCATCTATGACAAAAAGAAAGTTCCCAATGCCAGAACCAGTCATGTTAATAACCAATTAATGTTAATCTCCCAACCTGAAGGTCATCAGCACAACTATGTTTTCTTTTCCTAAAGTTAGTACAAATGGTATGGAGCCGTGCGTGGTGATGCACACCTGTAATCCCAGCGCTCTGGGAGGCTGAGCCAGGGAGGTCAAAAGTTCCAGCCCCACCTGGGCAACTTAGCAATTTGGGAAAACTGTGTCTCAAAATAAAGATACAAAAAGTCTAGGGAAGTAGCTCAGTGAAAAGGCCTTGAGCTCAATTCCCAGTACCAGGAAGGGGGGGGGGAGGAAGTGAGGAAAGGAGGGAGGTGAGGAAGAAAGGGAGAAAGGGAAAAGAAAGCAAATGTGGTTACACTAATTAGTGTACCAGAGGTCAAGCGACCGGGGTGGATTGAATGGGATGCTATGCGCACCCAAGTTTTGATCGAATAGTATACTGAAATTTAGATCATGTCAAGATCTTCATTAGCAATTTGAGCATAAGATTCTGCAGTTAAACAAAACAGACTCAAGGTTTCCTGGGCATGTCATGGAAAAAAAATTCCAAGCTGCCGCCTTTCCCTTTGAGAGTAGTGTCCTCAGTTACCTTAAATTCCAGTGGGGAAACAGCAACACAAACGTCCCTGTTTACCAGAGATGTCATAGTAATGGCCACTTTCATTTTCCGATAGGAGACCCAGGTAGTGCACCAGATTAGGTCCCCAAAGGAAACCCTTGGGACATTACTGTTACTTAAATTAATTATTTAACTCGCTCATTATTTTTCAGCTACCCAATGTTTCAGAGACCTTGAATCATGCCTGTTGGCAAATGTGTAACTGCTGAAAATTCTTCACAGTCAGAAACTAGAAATAAACACTCACTCTCTTGGAGTCATGGGTTTTTTGGTTTTGTACAGAATATTGAAAGCTGTGGATTAAGTGCATTAGTTAGAATAATATATTCAAGGATTTAAGGAATTTGGGTCTGATTTCGAGCCACTCTGCTACCTCTGGCTGGACCTCAACTCAATCCCTTAATCCTTTGGCTTCTTGCTCTATCTGTACAAGATGCCTCTGGCAACACACTGAGTACAGGAGCTGTAGGAATGAATGAAATAATGGGTTTAATTTCACCACTGAGAAGGGAGTACATTGCCCTTTTGTGGGATCCATTAGTTTAACTGAAAATATTAGCACAGGATTCTGAGTCAATGATGCTTGTAGAAATAAGTCAGCATCCATTTCAGTGCTGTGCTTTGCCCCGCAATGACTCTGGGCAAAAAATAAAGAATACAAGGGAAGAAAGAGGACATCAGGGACAGGGATCATGTCTGGTAAGTCAAAGGATAGGGATGGAAAAAGCCAGGAGCTAAGAATGGAGATGTGGTTGGAGACAGGGCAGGAAAAAGAAGATGGGAGAAATGGGTGGGGAAACACAGTTTTGGAGGCAGAGGAACCGCGAGCAAATACCGTGCAAGTTCCAAGCGGTTGAGAACTCACTGAGACTGAGGGGGAGGTGCACAGAGAGGACAGAGCAGAAGGGACAGGGACAGAGCAGTTTGTTAGGATAGTCCCCTCCCTCCTTTCAAGGGCTTCCTCTGTGTTCTGGGTCCCCCACGTCCCAACCTTAGGCTTTTCCCTCAGGGGGTCAGCTTTAAAAGCTTGAGGCATTTAATGTCCCCGGAGTATAAGAAATTGAAAAAGGATTCTTAAAGGCGGCAGAACTCCAGGACCTAGGGAGTTAAGTTAGTTGAATGCTAGTCTGTTGGGAGAAAGTGCCCTTACCTCCAAGTTCCTCAAACCAAACAATTACAAGAAGTCAGAGAGGGCAAGAGGTGATGGCAAACAATACAGGGGAATTAACAGGAACATACTCTTTTAAAGGCATCTCTGAGATGCCCCTTTGTTCCTCATAATTCTCTAATCTTTACCCTCTAAGAACAAAGTAATGTTCTAATCACCTCATTGTCACCTAGCCCTCAAGTGGGCACATACATTTGCTTTGAAGGATTTAGGAATAGCAGTAAAAATCAAAATAATGATGCTTCACAGCAAATATTTATTGCTTATTTTTTATCAGGCACATGTGCATTCTTCCTAAAGGGATTTGAGGTGATCTGCAATAAAAGACATGTCTAGGAGGGAAGGGGGAAATGTACTTGCACATCTGGGCTGAGGGTAAATGTAAACTGACCCAGCAATGAGTGGTTTTATAGAAATGAGCTCATTTTATCCTCTCCACAAGCCTAGGAGGGGAGAACTTTTGATAACTCCTTTTTAAGAGAGAGAAACCAGGAAAAGCTAGATTAATATGACATGCATAGCTTGACTGCAAAGGCTAGTATAAAAAAAACAAACTGTCAACCCTTATGACAAGTGCCTAGGGGCTGGGGATTTAGCTCAGCGGCACAGTGCCTGCCTGGCAAGCGCAAGGTCGTGAGTTTGATTCCCAGTGCTGGAGAAAGACCAAAACCAAAAAACAAAAAAGAATAAAGAAAAAAAGACAAGTGCCTGCATAGCTTGGCTAGGAAAGATGTGTAAGTAAAACAGTATGAGTCCTTGCACTCAACAATGAGGGTTATGAAAATATTTATTTCCATTATTTCAATGCTATGAGGAAGCTTGAAGCTAAGTTTTGTGCTCAAATACCATAGTTTGTCTCAGATAGTTTTATCAAAATTTAAAAAATTGTCTTTCATTGTACAAAACCACCTTAAATCCCTTTCAGAAGAAGGTACAATATATATAAACAAAATACAAACAAAATGCAATCCTCTTAGGGGCCATGCTGGGGATGTAATAAATTACCAAAATATTTTATGTAACACTCCAAAGTCATTTTATCTGAAAGAGAATATTCTCAATGGAATTCTGGGCAGATACTATCTTTTGTGGTGTTTACTACATTTTTCATGCCCCTTAAATAGCATTCCAAACCACTTTGGGTAGAAAACATCAAATCTAGAGAAAATTAACTGATTACTGTCATATGTCTTCTTGTTATAGGGATCTAATTAAAGCTTTGAATCTTGTCCAAAACTGTGCTTTAAAATAAATCTACATTTATCAGTCAGTCAGGCTTAAAACAAAGAACGGTTTCACTCATTTCAGCTACTCATCAGTAAATAACTATGCTTAATTTGAAGATTATGGTTCATTTCTAAAATTTCTCCCAGCAATCCAGCCATGCTTGGTCTCATTTGTTGACAAACACTATGCCTATTAGATCATTCATCAACAGAAACTTGCTTATGGGCCAAGATGTTGGTAATTTGCTAAGAAAACCCCCATCACCTCAAGTTTGTAGGAGATTAATTTGCACAAAGAACCAAACCCTTTTTTCCCCGAGAACTTTCATTAGAGGTATGATACTGATCTTTTTTACTTAAACATCATTTTCTATTTAAAATTTTTCAAATAAAATCATACAACAAAATAAGAGCAAAGAGACTCTTCATCATGGCTTCCTTCATCAAAGTACACAGGCTGAATGTATTGCTAGGAGTACCCAGCTGACTAGACCACCTTTTTCTGTAACTTCTACCAGCTGGGCTTCATTCAAAGAATCCTGGGAAACCCTCAAACCATGCAATGGAGACAGTGACTTTGAGGATGTGGCTATGAACTTCACCATGAAGAAGTGGGTTTTGCTGAACCCATTCCAAAAGAAGCTCTACAGAGATGCGATGTGGGAAACATTTATGAATATGACAACCATAGGAAACTCTGGGATAACCAGCAAATTGAAGAAGAGTACAAAAATTGCTCAAGCAATCTGAGAAATGAATCTGATGTGTATTTTGGATTTGAAGAAAAGCTATATAAGTGTAATGAATAAGGAAAAACATACAGTGATTTCCAGTCCTTTCAAAAGCATGTAAAGTCAAAGACTGGGGAGGAACCCTGATGGAGACCAGTATAAAGCAGCTCTGAACAGGATTTAATATTAACCAATTGGCTTTTCATGTTTACTTGGGAGTTGTCTGAAGCTTAGGCACCTTGTCTAAGGATGGGCAGTTGACTCATAGTAAATAAATCTCTATGGGTCACTGGTCACCGCTGAGGCCTGTATTGGCCGGTGAAGCTGTGATGCCTCAAGGACAAGGAGACTGCAGATGAGGACGTTTCCCTCCAGCCCCAATTAACTACAAGGAGACTGCAGCTGCAGTTTCTACACTCCTACAATAAATACCAACCTAAAGATAAGGTAGTTCTCCTGATGGGCATAATTTACTACTTGGGAAAATTCCCCAAAGGTCCTGTGAGATTCCCGTGTTTTCTTGAGTATTCTCTTCCTTTGTTTGAAAACCAAATAAATACGGGCCATCCAGAGAAATCTTGGGCTAACTCAGAGAATACTGAAGCTGTAAGAGAGTTAGTCCCTCCTGGAGCCCTAAAATCATTTCCATTGTCTCATTAATTTAAGCCTTTGTGTCCGCTCACTTGGGAGATTCCAGGCCTGATCATCCTGCAATAACTTAGGGTTATTTAACCTGGTTTTCCATAGCACCCTATCAATATGAGCAAAGTGGGAAATCCTTCTCTGATCTTAATGAAAGAACTCACCTCGGAGACAAAATGGTTCTTGGTAAGAAAGACCTGAAAGCCACCAGCACAAGCAATGGTGTTCAAATCCATGAAAGAAATCACAGTAGGAGGGATTCCTATGTATGCAAATAATGTGTGAAAACTTTTAGTTCTTCATACTATGTACAAGTATGACATGTATATAGTATGAAACAGTATGACATGTATGAAAGAAGACATGCTGGAAAGAAGTCCTATGTATCTAAGGAATGTGTAAAAATATTAGCTCACAGTAATTCTTTTCACCAACATAAAAGAATTCACTCTGCAGAGAAATGTTATGTATGTAAGCAACATGGGAAAGCATCCATCACACAGAGTTATTGTAAAATGCATGAAAGAAATTACACCGCAGAGAAAGCCCATATATGTAAGCAACGTGGGAAAGCACTCATTTCACAGAGTTAAAGTGTATGAAAGAAGTCACATGGGAGAGAAACCATATGTATGTAAGCAACGTAGGGAAGCATTCACTACACAAAAACATTGCTGAATACATGGAAGAACTCGCACTGATGAGAAAGCCTATGTATGTAAGCAATGTGGGGAAGCATTCACTATGCAGTTATTATAAAATATATGAAAGAAGTCATACAGGAAGAAACCTTATGTGTGCAAGCAATGTGGGAAATCATTCACTACACAACATGGAAGAACTCACAATGATGAGAAAGTCTACATATGTAAGCAATGTAGCAAAGCATTTACTACGCATGACTTCTGTGAAATACATGAATGAAGTCACACAGTGGAGAAAGCCTATGTATGCAAGCAATGTAGGAAAGCACTCACTACACCCAAACATTGTAAAATGCATGGAAAAAGGCACATGGGTACAAACTCTATGCATATAGGCAGTGTGGGAAAAGATTTGCTGTGCACTCTCCATTCTGTAGAGATAAAGGAACACACTGGGAGTAACTCTATATAGGAAATGTGAGGAAAAATTTAGCCAGCACAGTCTCAAATGAATAAATGAGGTCTCGTGGGGAGAAACTCTATGTATGTAAGCAATGTGGGAAAGTATCCCATACAGAAACACTTCAAATACATGAAAGAAGTCACATTGGGTAGAATCTCTTATATGTAAGCCTATTTTGAAAATACTGTGGAAATTACTCATGTAGTAGACAGCTGTAGAAATAATATGAAAGGTTTGATGTCAATATTTCTTCATAAATCTTCCAATAAATACACTCCCAGAAGGAGATATCCTAAAGTATGTTTATGTTTTCAGAAAATTACTTGTAAATATCTGAACTATGTATCTGAAGTCTTTACTATAAAAAATATTGAGTTGATATATTTTTGTGTAACCCATTGTCTTTAAACTTAATACATAGTGTCTTTTAATTAAACAGAGTGAATTGAAAGGTATTTTTTTACTTTCAAGTTGGGTTAGTAGTTAAATAGTTTTCAATTTGTTTTTAAAATTGGGAGGTATAGGCCAATAAAAAATTTTAAATTATTTTTTAATTATCGGGTTTTCCAACTAGCTTTGATTTAAATGGTTTGTGTATAGACTCCATATTCTGCTTAACAAAATATATTTTGGAATTTGATGTTACATTTTATGTTTATATATATATGTGAAAGAAACTTCTGAACATGTTTGTATGACTAAGTTCAATTGTTTTCATACAACTTGTAGATTAGCAAATGTTATGTTCTTCATATTCTGGCAAAACAGCTACATACATTGCAGCATAATTGTATATTATATCAAGTACATAATTTTTCCTATTTTGCGTTCATGTTGAAGTCAATATTATGATTTATATAAAATTTTATGTTTTCTTACAAAAGAATAAATAGAAGCAAATAAAAGGAAATGAACAAAGCAGAAAAGCAAGGAGTAGAGCCAATAGCTGGGAAGACCAGCACAAATCCAGAACACAGAATAATTAAACAAGAGCCAATTCTGCTTATCTGGCAGTTATTTACAGTTCAATATTTTCCTGCTTTATTCTCATTCAATTTTAACTTGTTATATAACCTACCCTTTTACTTCTCCTTATATGATTTTTTTCTATTATTTGGTTTCACAAAATTTATAGAGAGCTGCTATTTTTAGGCTCCTCATGTTACAAGATATAAGCATCAAACAAAAGAAATATTTGTTCCAATACTTACTTTACAACATTTCATGAATAGTAAATATATAAAATAATGTTTACAGTGCAGTTTACAATGTTTCCCATTGCTCAGAGACACAGTAAATTAATGGTGTAAATCCATGGCACTTGAAATACAACTGAAATTCCTTTTAGAATCCATACTGGTTAATTAGTATGTTTATACACTAGATAAGATTCTGCTGTCAAGAGTAAATTTCTTTTATCACACATCCCAAGCTGGATTATACCAAAATATTGTTAATGTATTTTGAAAGCTCTTGTTTTATGGAAAACAAAATCCATCTTTGGGTAGAAAAATGAAAATGTATACTACATCTGATCAGCCCATTCCTCAGTGTTGTATGGGTAATACGGAGGTCCTAAGAAACTGTGGTAAATTCCTAAGTTTCTTATCTGTAAAGCAGACATACTTTGGAGGCAGGATCTCTGTGAAGCTCATAAAGCACAAGCTTCCAGGCATCTTTTCTAGGCCCCTGCCCAAACCTTTAGCAATACATTCACGTGGTTGTGTTTCGTACAATTTGCCAAACTAAGACATTTTAGCTACTGTCAGCTGAGACCAAGGTCTCCTTGCAGTTGGATTTCCCTCCTGTCATTTTTCCCTCGGCCTGGGTGGTGCTCAAGCAGCTTGCAGTATTCTGTTTGTGGTTTTTTTTTTTTTTTTGTTTGTTTGTTTTTTTTAATGGCACCGCTCAAATTGCATAAATGACGGCCCCCACAAAACCTGCATGAGCCCTTAGGTATAAGAACAGTATCTATTTCATAAGTGTGTTGCATAAAAATAGTAAATATATATTGAACAAGGCCACAGCATTTTATGTGCTGTGAAAAATCATGATGCAGTCCTGTAGCCTGGGGTTAAATTCTTTTAGGGAAGAGAGTCTTCAACCCCAGGCAATAGGGCTACCTTATGCTTTTCTTGGAGCCTAGACATTTGTAAGTCCCTATCTCCATTAAATTTTAAAAAATATTGTAAGTTTGTATTGCTGCAAAGACAAATATATTCATATATTTAAGCACTTCTTAAATCTAAATGTTCTTTGTTTTGATTTGAAATACATTAGAATATTTTTATGGGCCCTAAATGTACTGTGGGCCTTAGGTAGTGTGCCTAATGGAAAGGACGGCTGCAGGATTCTCCAATATGAATAATGATAAATTTCCAAAACCACCAAGGATCCGCAGGCCGAGCGGATGTGTTGTACAACTTAAATGTGATTTCAAGTACACATAATAGAAACAAAAAAATAGTGTTGTACAACTTAAATGTGATTTCAAGTACACATAATAGAAGCACGTTTTGCAAACAACATCTTAGGGATAATAGGAAGCATTTAGCGTTCAAAATATGCTCATGGGTGGAGATGGCCACTAGGAAACCAGTAGGGATTTTTCCTGCGAAACGTATTTTCATATACAGAATCCACTTTTCAATCAATGTACTTTCGGGTGTTTTGTTGCCCACTTTAGAATTCCATTATTAACAAAGGAAAGTTATTTTAGAAAATAAGCTTCATTTTGCCAATTTACAAATTGCTCTGGAATCTCATCCAAAAGGCCTCTAAAAACACGTCGGCCTTGGTGCTGGCGCATCAAATAAATCACAGATGAAACAAACAAGCCGCTTCCCATTGAAGGTGTGTCTGCAGAGCTCTCTGGCGCAACGTGCCAGGGGCTCTATCTGGCGCGTTTCTGAACTTTGCAAAATTAATCGTGCCGACGAGAACACCATCAAACGCGTCCGGCTTAGAGCGTAAACATCTTCAAACCATGATTCTGCGCCATCAAACGCTCTCCAGCTAATTTTATTTGGTGCATTAGTCTGGAAGAACGCAGAGGCCAAGTAAAACTGCGGAAATGGGAACAATGCATGGAGGAAAAAGTCTCACCCCCTTAAGGGATCCGTTTCTTCTCCGCACAAATAAGTCCACCACACCTTGGAGGCGAGACTAGATGGCCCCCAGATCGCCGCAGACGGCCCCCGCGGCCCCTCTCGGGCTCCGGGAGCGCTGCGCCTGGGCGAAGGAAGGTAACCTGAGGGGCAGCACCTCAGCCTTGGGCAGTTTCGGGAAATCGCAAAGCCTACAGTCTCGGCGCCAGTCCCCTGCAACCTGCCCCAAGCGCAGCAGCTGGCGACCCCGTGCGTGCACACGGGTGGCCCGCGGTTTCCTCTCCCGAAAGCAGTGTTTGCAAAGCGCCCAGACGGCGTTTGGGGAGCCGCTGCCCTTCCCGCGGGGCCTCCCGGCCGCGCCCGCCCGGCCCGCGGCTCTGCACTCTGCGGCCGCCTGCTGTCGCCGGAGCTTCCGCGACCTCCGAGGTCGGCCAGGCGAC